>NW_016107450.1:2698560-2709155 GCF_001604975.1 Cebus imitator | reverse complement strand
CTTTCTTTCTTTCTTTCTTTCTTTCTTTCTTTCTTTCTTTCTTTCTTTCTTTCTTTCTTCTCTCTCTTTCTTTCTTTCTTTCCTTTCTTTTTCTTTCTTTCTTTCTCTTTCCTTTATTGTAGAGACAGGGTCTCCCTATGTTGCCTAGGCTGGTCTTGAACTCCTGGGCCAAAGTGATCCTCCTGCCCCGGCCTCTCAAAGTGCTAGGCATGAACCACTGGGTTCAGCCCTTTTTTTCTTTTGAACCCATGGGTCTCAATGAAACTATTTTCATTTTGAATGAAAAGAAAGACAAAGGTTGCACAGATTTTTATTTGTCATGGACTGACTCTTATGGAAAGAAGGCTGCCGTCACTGCAGTGTAGACAATGTAGAATCCCAACTAGCAAAGGCTGGGCAGCTCAGGGAAATCATGCTGAACGGAAGGGGACTAAGCCCAGGCCTTCAGTGGCAGCAAACCTGGTGGGCTGAGGGCTCTGGAAATGTGGGTGGGAGAGAGGCAGTGGCTCATCAACCCTCCAGGGTCCTCCCACCAATTGTCCCTGAGGGTGGGGCACGTCTAATGTGGTGTCTGCCACATCCCCCATGTTACAGGAAAGTGGCTGTTTCCTTCTTACTCCATCACCCTTCCGACCCTCCTGCCAGATACAGTGACGCCATCAGTTGCAGTGATAAGAGATGGTACCTTCCGCTCTGGCATGATGTCATTAGCCTATGGGTAATCTTTCTAAATGTTTGCCAGAAAGCTATGAAATCTTAGCAACAGAGGTATTTAAAGGTTTGGATAAGTTTGAAACACAGCGATTTTTCAATTTTATAAGCCAACCAATCCAGGGGCCTGTTAGTCTACAAGTGTCTGCCATCTTTCTCAGGGTGTCAGAGAAAATCGAGTGACGGATCACTTTTCGGTGTCACTGCTCCAGACTGGTGACAATCAGGGAAATGATTGTGTCTGCCTCTACACATATCTGTAATTGATTGCCCAAACCCTACGACTCTCTTTCCCAGCTGATATGATGGAACATTGGAGTGAAATCACTCTCGATGAGGAGGAGCCAGGTCCATTTGTTATTTACTTCCCTGCCGGCTTCTTTCTCCCCATCCGGTGCCAATTGTCCCACAAGAGCACATTATGGTAATCAGCCAGAATGTATGTATAGAAATCAATCAAGGTGAGAGCCGTCACAAGAGTTATGACATTACAAAGTCTGTTTGTAACTTTTGATTTATGGAAGATTTTCCATTTTATAAATTGGGAGTGAGGCATGTTGGGATGGCTTAACCCTTGAATTCCCCTACAAGGAAATGCATCAGGCATTAAAGCTAATAGACAATAGGGCATTTTAATTATCTAGTGCCTGGAAATAACGGGAGTTCTTGCATGGTTGGTTTGCGACTTTAGAAATACTCTCCCACTCTCTGAACACATTCTTTGTTCTTCTTGCAAAATTGGCTCATTTTCTGGGGAGTAAAGACATGACAAATTGCCACTTAGGACTGATCCCCACAAACAATGCTTTCTTCTGCCATGAGCCTGAGAATCAACCAGGCCACAGCAGTGTTTCTGGGGAACTTTCCTGATTGTCACTCAGAGAGGGCGACTCAGGGAAAAGACTCCACAGACACCAACTCTGAGACCTGTAAGAGACTTGACATGATAGTCTCATCCCTTTGTTTTGTTTTGTTTTGTTTTGTTTTTTGAGACGGAGTCTTGCTTTGTGGCCCAGGCTGGAGTGCAATGGCACGATCTCAGCTCACTGCTGCAACCTCTGCCTCCTGGGTTCAAGCGATTCTCCTGCCTCAGCCTCCCAGTAGTTGGTATTACAGGTGCCTGCCACCAAGCCCTGCTAATTTTGTATCTTGTAGTAGAGACGGGGTTTCACCATGTTGGTCAGACTGGCCTAGAACTCCTGACCTCAGATGAGCTATCTGCCTCAGCACTTTCTAATTCTTTACAGAATTGCTGAAGACAAGGGCAAAGCCAGATTCAAGCCATTTTTCCAACGTGGACAAAGCAGTATACAGTATTTTGTTACTAATTGCTCCTTTTTCTTAGGTTCAGCAGCTATCACGATCATAGCTTTAAAAGAGGCCAGAAAGAGGTTACTATTGTCAGCTGATCATATTAAAATTTAGACCTTTTATGTAGTGCGTCAGTCATGACAACCATTTCACAAAGTATGTCGGGCTCATATTGATAGTCCCATTTTGCAGATGTGGAAACAGAACCAAAAGTTGGAAAGGCCTTGTCCAAGAGCACAGAACTGTTATCCACAGCATGGGACTTGGGAGTATGGAGGGGGGGTGGGGCAGGCCCCTCGACTCCATGTCCAGTACTTTTTTATTTAACTGAATTTAATTTGTATTTGGGAGACCCATCACATGCAGAGCACAGTGTTAGATGTGCTTCCTTTTTGCCCCAATTTCTCATGGCCAACCATCCCCTGAGTCATGAAAGCCCACCCAGCTGTGAGTTTTAGCTTCTGTCATTTTGTCTCAGCAACTCCCTGTCCTCCTTCACAGATCAAGTCTCTCTGCATTGCTGAGGCACTGTGGGAAGGGCACCCCAGGGTATTCATTACCCAAGGCTAAGTCATGGTTTCCCCTGCTGAGAATGAGCTCAGGGAGGAAAAATATTTGTCCTGTTTCAAGGTCACCGGCTCTGCTTTTTGCCTGGCTATTTGACCATATTATCTTGTATAGAACTAAAGTTCTGTTTCCTTTTTTATTAGCATGGTGGACCTATTCTGCTTAAGCTCTTTTTTTTTTTCCTAATGTGAATCTTAAACCTAATAAGAATGCAGATCCCAGCAGACCTACTCTCTCTCTTATAATCTATTAGGACCGTGAGATTGCCATCTCTGGAAAACTTAAAAAACCATTTAAAAACAAAAAGATGAATAAATGAAAATGTTATGAACCTGGAAATGTTAATTAAGCCATTCTCAAAGAACAGGCTTTCCAGCCCAGATTAAAACATCCCATCACTTTTAAATAGTTAACATCTTTCTCCTTGAAATAAGTCCAAATTAAGGACAAAATCATTATAAAAAGAAATAGTAAAGGGACCAGAAAATGGTGTTAAGAATTTGGCTATCAACCGAATACTCAAGTTAGAGCAAACTACGAAGGCCAAAGCCATAAAGTGAAGTCTATTTCCAGACATACGATAGTTATTGCCAAGCAATAGTCTGGGTACCTTGACGTAGATTCATAGAATGTAGAGGCTCACAGATCATCCTGTTGAATCCTTTCACTTTTTGAGATTGGGGAACTGAGATCCAGAGAGGGTAAGTCATTTTCTTGAAGTCATTTAATAGAGTTGAGGCTAGAATCTAAAACTCTAGACTCCCAATCCAGTGCTCTTTCCACTGCATACACAGCCCCACAAAATGATGACAAAGCAATAGTAATACTAACAACAATGACAATAACTTTTCAATGATATTGTATCTATACCATCTTATCTAGAGATGCGTCTCCCAGATTGTTTTCTTTTTCTGTAACGAAATAGAAGACAGCCTGTTTGTTAGGATATTATTCCATTAACAATCCTAGCCCTCTGAAACACAGACACAAACTGATATACAAAGGTAAAAAGACTGAGTCCTCAGAATAGCTACAACCAAGCCCACGCACTAAATGTCCTTCACTGAGCCCCATGGAAGGCGTCTTTAGGCTCTTCTCAGTATTATTTATTCCATTTGACATATAATTCCAAGTAGATTTGAAGCAGAAAGGTGGTTGGTAGCCTGACAGCAGGAAGAGGCAGCTGTCATTTCTTACTGATGGCCATTAGAATTGACAACTGGTAGCCTACTAGTGGGGAAGAAGATGGGAAAACTGTAAAACAAGAAATGAGAACTAAAAGGACAGTACTATGGGGCCACTTTATTTGGGGCAGGAAGGTCTACAAAACTGTCTTCTGGGGCCAGGTGTGGTGGCCCACACCTAATCCCAGGACTTTGGGAGGCCGAGGTTTGTGGATCACCTGAGGTCAGGAGTTGGAGACCAGCCTGGCCAATGTGCTGAAACCTCAACTTTACTAAAAAAAAAAAAAAAGAAATACAAAAATTAGTGAGGCATGGTGGCATGTGTCTGTAATCCCAGCTACTCAGAAGGCTGAGGCAGGAGAATCGCTTGAACCCAGGAGGCAGAGGTTGCAGTCAGCCGAGATTGCACCATTGCACTCTGGCCTGGGCAACAAGAGTGAAACTCCATCTCAGAAAAAAATTGTCTTCTGAAGGCACCATTGTACTACGTCAAAGTACAACAATAATAACTAATGACTATGACTGAGGGAAATGAGAAGAGGAATAAACTTTGCCTGGAAGATAAAATAAGTAAAAATAAATATCAATTTTAATAGAGTTCCTGGCAACAAAACATTAAAAATATTCAGTTTTTTGCTTTCAGTTAATAAGAAACAGGCCCCACAAAACAGTAATCACTATAAGTGAGCAACTCCTGCAATGGTTCAATACGCACTTGTGCAGTCACTTGATTTATCCTTTGGCTTCCTGGAGTTAGTTGGAATACGGGCTCTATTCCTAGAAAAAAGAAAAAACAACCCTGGTTTTCTGTCATGTGTGTACATTTTTCTGGATCTTTGTAATGACCTCGTGGGTAAAATTATCATTCTTTTTTCTTTGGTGTGAAAAAAATGAGTACCAGAGAGGTTAAGGGACTTCTTAAGGGAAAACAGCTGTCCAGGATCCAGATCAGAGCTAGAATGTGGGTCTCATGACTACTGGTTACTGAGCTTCCTCTTTCTATGATAGCATGCTGTCTCCTGTAAAACTTGTCATGGTTTAAATTTCTGCTTATTCTTTCCCACCCTTGCCAGAAAGGATGCAATTTCTGTACTTGCCTTTGTACACCATGGTGCATTTCGAAGGTTAGGCTAACTTGCCATTGTTTAGTTCCACTCCATGCACTCTCATTTCCTGAAGACCTCCTTCATTCATTCAGTTAAATATTCTCGACGCCTACTGCTTGCCAGGCATTTGAGACACTGTGATGAGTACCAGCCCTCAAAAAACCCACAGAAACAAAAAAGAACCTTATGTTCCAGGAGGAAAAATAGACACATACACAACTAAATGTATACATAAAGCAGGCTTTGGTAAATGTCAGCTGTAACAGAGACACAAGCAAAATACAAAGGAAGCACAAAGGAGAGACTGATTCCAACCGGCAAGGCAAAGAGATGATATGGGAGAATCTCTTCCTAGAGTTCACATTTCAGATAGACCTTCACAATTGAGTACTTTATTTTGAACTGTTCTGTATTAGTCAGCAATTGCTATGATAATTTGGTATAACAAACAACCCCAAAATCTCAGTGGCTTACAATAGCAAACATTTTATTTTTTGACTGTAGGTCCGTGGGTCCCTGGGCAAGCTCTGAATTGAGTTAATGAGCTAGGTTCAGGTTAGCTTCACGTGTTTCTCATTCTGGGACCCAGCGTGGAGGGGCAACAGCTGCCCATTGAAAGCATACTCTTCTAATGGTGTAGGGCAGGGCACAAAAGATGACACCCATTTCTTAATGGGAGAAATGTGCCATTTTTCTTTTCTTTTTTTTTTCTTTTTGAGACAGAGTCTGACTTCATCACCTAGGCTGAAGTGCAGTGGTGCGATCTTAGCTCACTGCAACCTCTGCCTCCTGGGTTCAAGTAATTCTCGTGCCTCAGCCTCTTGAGTAGCTGGGATTACAGGTATGCATCACCACTCCCATCTAATTTTTGTATATTTAGTAGAGACGAGGTTTCACCACGTTGGCCATGTTTGGGATTACAGGTATGAGCCACCATGCCTAGCCAAAAACATGCCATGTTTCTATATATATATATATTTATTATTGCACTTTAGGATCTGGGGTACATATGCAAAACATGCAGGATTGCTGCATAGGTACATACATGGCAATGTGGTTTGCTGCCTCCATTCTCCCATCACCTATATCTGGCATTTCTCCCCCTGTTATCCCTCCCCAACCTCCTTACCCCCTGCTATCCCTCCCCATTCCCCCCCAACACACCCCTGTATGTGATGCTCCCCTCCCTGTGTCCATGTGTTCTCACTGTTCAACACCCACCTATGAGTGAGAACATGCGGTGTTTGATTTTCTGTTCTTGTGTCAGTATGCTGAGAATGATGGTTTCCAGATTCATCCATGTCCCTACAAAGGACACAAACTCATAGTTTTTTATGGCTGCATAGTATTCCATGGTGTATATGTGCCACATTTTCCTTGTCCAGTCTATCATCGATGGGCATTTGCACTGGTTCCAGGTCTTTGCTATTGTAAACAGTGCCGCAATGAACGTACATGTGCATGTGTCTTTATAATGGAGTGATTTATAATCCTTTGGATATATCCCCAGTAATGGGATTGCTGGGTCAAAAGGAATTTCTGTTTCTAGGTCTTTGAGGAATCACCACACTGTCTTCCACAATTTGTGAACTAATTTACACTCCCACAAACAGTGTAAAAGTGTTCCTATTTCTCCACGTCCTCTCCAGCTTCTGTTGTCTCCAGATTTTTTAATGATCACCATTCTAACTGGCGTGAGATGGTATCTCAACGTGGTTTTGATTTGCATTTCTCTAATGACCAGTGATGGTGAGCATTTTTTCATATGTTTGTTGGCCTCATATGTGTCTTCTTTTGAAAAGTGTCTGTTCATGTCCTTTGCCCACTTTTGAATGGGTTTGTTTGTTTTTTTCTTGTTAATCTGTTTTAGTTCTTTGTAGATTCTGAATATCAGCCCTCTGTCAGATGGGTAGATTGCAAAAATTTTTTCCCATTCTGTTGGTTGCTGGTTCACTCTAACGGTTGTTTCTTTTGCTGTACAGAAGCTCTGGAGTTTAATTAGATCCCATTTGTCTATTTTGGCTTTTGTTGTCAATGCTTTGGGTGTTTTAGTCATGAAGTCCTTGCCTGAGTCTATGTCCTGAATGGTTTTGCCTAGGTTGTCTTCTAGGGTTTTTATGGTGTTAGGCCTTATGTTTAAGTCTTTAATCCATCTGGAGTTAATTTTAGTGTAAGGTGTCAGGAAGGGGTCCAGTGTCTGCTTTCTGCACATGGCTAGCCAATTTTCCCAACACCATTTATTGAACAGGGAATCCTTTCCCCATTGCTTGTTTTTGTCAGGTTTGTCAAAGATCAGATGGTTGTAAATGTGTGGCATGGCCTCTGAGGCCTCTGTTCTGTTCCATTGGTCTAAGTCTCTGTTTTGGTACCAGAACCATGCCGTTTTGATTACTGTAGCCTTGTATAGTTTGAAGTCAGGTAGCGTGATGCCTCCAGCTTTGTTCTTTTTGCTTAGAATTGTCTTGGCTATGCGGGCTCTCTTTTGGTTCCATATGAAGTTTAAGGTGGTATTTTCAGTTCTGTGAAGAGGGTCACGGGTAGCTTGTTGGGGATAGCATTGAATCTATAAATTACTTTGGGCAGTATGGCCATTTTCACAATACTGATTCTTCCTAACCAGGAGCATGGAATATTTTCCATCTGTTTGTGTCCTCTCTTATTTCGTTGAGCAGTGGTTTGGAGTTCTCCTTGAAGAGGTCCTTTACAACCTTTGTTAGTTGTATTCCTAGGTATTTTATTCTCTTTGTAGCATTTGTGAATGGCAGTTCATTCTTGATTTGGCTCTCTTTAAGTCTGTTATTGGTGTATAAGAATGCTTGTGATTTCTGCACATTGATTTTGTATCCTGAGACTTTGCTGAAGTTGCTTATCAGTTTCAGGAGATTTGGGGCTGAGACAATGGGGTCTTCCAAATATACAATCATGTCATCTGCAAATAAAGACAATTTGACTTCCTCCTTTCCTAATTGAATACCATTCGTTTCTTTTTCTTGCCTGATTGCTCTGGCTAGAACTTCCAATATTATATTGAATAGGAGAGGTGAGAGAGGACATCCTTGTCTAGTGCCAGATTTCAAAGGGAATGCTTCCAGCTTTTGTCCATTCAGTATGATATTGGCTGTGGGTTTGTCATAAATAGCTTTATTATTTTGAGATACGTTCTGTTGATACCTAGTTTATTGAGAGTTTTTAGCATAAAGGGCTGTTGAATTTTGTCAAAGGCCTTCTCTGCATCTATTGAGATAATCCTGTGGTTTCTGTCTTTGTTTCTGTTTATGTGGTGGGTTATGTTTATAGACTTGCGTATGTTGAACCAGCCTTGCATCCCAGGATGAAGCCTATGTGATCATGGTGGATAAGCTTTTTGATGTGCTGCTGCAATCGGTTTGCCAGTATTTTATTGAAGATTTTTGCATCTATGTTCATCATGGAGATTGGCCTGAAGTTTTTTTTTTTTGTTGAATCTCTGCTGGGTTTTGGTATCAGGATGATGTTGGTCTCATAAAATGATTTGGGAAGGATTCCCTCTTTTTGGATTGTTTGGAATAGTTTCAGAAGGAGTGGTTCCAGCTCTTCTTTGTATGTGTGGTAGAATTCAGCTGTGAACCCCTCTGGACCTGGGCTTTTTTTGGTTGATAGGTTATTAACTGCTGCCTCAACTTCAGCCCTTGTTATTGGTCTATTCAGGGTTTCAACTTCTTCCTGGTTTAGGCTTGGGATGGTGTGAGCTTATCCATTTCTTCCAGGTTTACTGGTTTATGTGCATAGAGTTGTTTGTAGTAGTCTCTGTAGTTTCTATTTCTGTGGAATTGGTGGTGATATCCCCTTTATTGTTTTTTATTGCATCTATTTGATTCTTCTCTCTTTTCTTTTTTATTAGTCTAGCTAGTGGTCTGTTTATTGTGTTGTTCTTCTCAAAAAACCAGTTCCTGGATTTATTGATTTTTTGAAGGGTTTTTTGTGTCTCTATCTCCTTCAGTTCTGCTCTGATCTTAGCTATTTCTTGTCTTCTGCTAGACTTTGAGTTTTTTTGATCTCGCTCCTCTAGCTCTTTCAATTTTCATGATAGAGTGTTGATTTTAGATCTTTGCTTGCCTCTCATGTGGGCATTTATTGCTATAAATTTTCCACTAGACGTTGCTTTAAATGTGTCCCAGAGATTCTGGTACATTGTGTCCTCATTCTCATTGATTTTGAAGAACATCTTTATTTCTGCTTCATTTCATTGTTTATCCAGTCAACATTCAAGAACCTGTTGTTCAGTTTCCATGAAGTTAGCGGTTCTGAGTGAGTTTTTTAATCCTGAGTTCTAGTTTGATTGCACTGTGGTCTGAGAGACTGTTATGATTTTCATTCTTTTGCATTTGCTGAGGAGTGATTTACTTCCAATTATGTGGTCAATTTTAGAGTAGGTGTGATGTGGTGCTGAGAAGAATGTATATTCTGTGGATTGGGGTGAAGAGTTCTGTAGATGTCTATTAGGTTTGCTTGGTCCAGATCTGAGTTCAAGTCCTGGATATCCTTGTTAATTTTCTCATTGATCTGTCTAATATTGACAGTGGAGTGTTAAAGTCTCCCACTATTATTGTGTTGCAGTCTAAGTCTCTTTGTAAGTCATTATGAACCTGCTTTATGTATCTGGATGCTCCTGTATTGGGTGCTTATATATTTAGGATCGTTAGCTCTTCTTGTTGCATCGATCCTTTTACCATTATGTAATGCCCTTCTTTGTCTCTTTTGATCTTTGTTGGTTTAAAGTCCATTTTATCAGCGACTACGATTGCAACTCCTGCTTTTCTTTGCTCTCCATTTTCTTGGTAAACCTTCCTCCATCCCTTTATTTTGAGCCTATGTATGTGTCCTTGCACATGAGATGGGTTTCCTGGATACAGCACACCAATGGGTTTTGGCTTTTTATCCAATTTGTCAGTCTGTGTCTTTTGACTGGGGCATTGAGCCCATTTACATTTAAGGTTAATATTGTTATGTGTGAATTTGATCTTGCCATTTTGATGCTAGTTGGTTGTTTTGCCCATTAGTTGATGCAGTTTCTTCATTGTGTCTATGGTCTTTACCATTTGGTACGTTTTTGGAGTGGCTGGTACTGGCTGTTCCTTTCTATGTTTAGTGCTACTTTCAGGAGCTCTTGTAAGGCAGGACTGGTCATGATGAAATCTCTCAGCAATTGCTTGTTCATAAAGGATTTTATTTCTCCTTTGCTTATGAAGCTTAGTTTGGCTGGATGTGAAATTCTAGGTTGAAAGTTCTTTTCTTTAAGGATGTTGAATATTGGCCCCAACTCTCTTCTGGCTTGTAGGGTTTCTGCCGAGCGATCCGCTGTGAGTCTGATGGGCTTCCCTTTGTGGGTAACCCGACCTTTCTCTCTGGCTGCCCTTAGCATTTCTTCCTTCATTTCAACCCTGGTGAATCTGATGATTATGTGCCTTGGGTTACTCTTCTTGAGGAATATCTTTGTGGTGTTCTCTGTATTTCCTGGACTTGAATATTGGCCTGCCTTACTAGGTTGGGCAAGCTCTCCTGGATAATATCCTGAAGAGTGTTTTCCAGCTTGGATTCATTCTCTCTGTCACATTCAGGTATACCTATCAAAAGTAGATTAGGTTTTTTCACATAATCCCATATTTCTTGGAGGCTTTGTTCATTTCTTTTCACTCTTTTTTCTCTAATCTTGGCTTCTCATTTTATTTCATTGAGT
>NW_016107450.1:2696245-2698499 GCF_001604975.1 Cebus imitator | reverse complement strand
TATCCTTTCTTCTGCTTTGTCAATTTGGCTATTGAAACTTGTGTACACTTTGTGAAGTTCTTGTGTTGTGTTTTTCAGCTCCATCAGGTAATTTATATTATTCTCTAAGCTGTTTATTCTCGTTAGCATTTCATCAAACCTTTTTTCAAGGTTCTTAGTTTCTTTGCATTGGGTTAGAACACTTTCTTTTAGCTCAGAGACGTTTGTTATTACCCACCTTCTGAAGCCTGTTTTTGTCAATTCATCAGACTCATTCTCCATCCAGCTTTGTTCCTTTGCTGGTGATGAGTTGTGATCCCTTGGAGGAGGAAAGGCATTCTGGTTTTGGGTGTTTTCATCCTTTTTGCGCTGGTTTCTTCCCATCTTTGTGGATTTATCCTGTGGTCTTTGTAGTTGGCGACTTTCAGATGGGGTCTCTGAGTGGATGTTCTTTTTGTTGATGATGAAGTTATTTCTGTTTCTTAGTTTTCCTTCTAAGAGTCAGGACCCCCTGCTGTAGGACTGCTGGAGGTCCACTCCAGACCCTACTTATCTGGGGATCACCTGTGGTGGCTGCAGAGTAGTAAGGGTTGCTGCCAGTTTCTTCTTCTGCTATCTTCGTCCCAGAAGGATACCTGCCAGATGTCAGCCTGAGCTCTCCTTTATGAGGTGACTCTTTGGATATATGGGGGTCAGGGAGCTGCTTGAGGAGATAGTCTATCCCTTATAGGAGCTCAAGTGCTGAGCTGTGAGCTCCATTGTTCTGTTCAGAGCTGCTGGGCCGGTATGTTTAAGTCTGCTGCAGCGGAACTCATAACAGCCTTTTCCCCCAGGTGCTCTGTCCTGGGAAGGTGGGGCTTTATTTATAAGTTCCTGATGTGCTGCTGCCTTTTTTCAGAGCTGCCTTGCCCAGCAAGGAGGTAGCCTAGTCACAGTCTGCCAGCAGAGGCATTGCTGAGCTGCTGTGGGCTCTGCCCAGCTGCTGTGTGAACTTCCTTGCAGTTTTGTTTATAGAGGTATAGTTAGAACTGCCTCAGTAATGGTGGTCTGCCTCAGTAATGGCAGACTGCCTTGGTAATGGTGTACTGCCTAGGTAATGATGGACTGCCTTGGTAATGAAGGGTGCCCTTCCCACAACAGAGCTGGACCTTCCGGAGTCCAGCTGCACATGCTGTGAAACTCTCAATCCAGAGTGTTTCAGACTGCTAGTCTTTGTGGGGGTGGGACCCACCAAGCCAGATCACCTGGCTCCCTGTTTCAGCCCCCTTTTTTTTCAGTTGAATGGGTGGCTCTGACTCCTAGGTGTTCCAGGAGCCAGTTGAAATGGCTGCCTGAGTTTTTGTGCAGAGACCCGCTGCACCAGCTGAAACAACTGTGCTGGAAACTTGTGGTGCTTTTCAGCCCAGGAATCTCCTGGTCTGTGGGCAGTAAAAACACGTTTGGAAATGTGGTGTTCACTCACCCTCTGCATTGTTCTTGCTGGGAACTGCACTCCAGAGCTGTTCCTATTCGGCCATCTTGGATCCCTCCCCATGCCATGTTTCTTAAAGCCTCTGCTTGGAACTAGAACACTGTCACTTCTGCATACATCCCGTTCAGTCACATGGCCAAATGCAATGTCAATGGGATGGGGAAGCCAGGCAAGGGCAGCGAGGAAAGGAAAAATCATGAGCAACAAATACAACCTAACATCTGTTTTTGCTGTTTCTCGGGCTTTATCTCCTTAATATGAAAAAATAATACTTGGCAAACAAACAAACAAACAAACAAAATCTCTCTTTCTCTTGAGTTCCTCTCCATTCTCCATGTAACGCTGGCTGTGTTGAAAGAAGGGTGAAGAAGATGGGCTGGGGCAACAGCCTGTTGTTATATCACAGTTACTTTGACCGGCAGGAACCCTAGCCTGGCAAGGAGAAGCTTCATGAGCCTCTTTGATTGTGGGTGCTCCAGCAGCTAGCACAATGTCTGGCACCAAGAGGTACCCAAATACTGTTTGTTAAATG
Organism: Cebus imitator; assembly: GCF_001604975.1. Lineage (NCBI taxonomy): Eukaryota > Metazoa > Chordata > Mammalia > Primates > Cebidae > Cebus > Cebus imitator. The sequence continues at coordinate 2,696,517 of NW_016107450.1, read as the reverse complement.
AATGAATCAATGAAAGAATAAAACTGTAATGTCTATGGCTTGCATTGCTCTGACTTTTAACTGTGGTTCTGTCTTACTGATAGCTGAGACGTGTAAGGCCTCAGTCAATAAATGCTGATATAGTCATGTAGCATAATACTGTGCAGTCATTGAAAGTGGGGTTGTAGAAGAATATGTAATGACCCTGTTTTGGTCAAATATATCTCATATACTATGCATACGAGTGACTTTGTTTTTCTTTTTTTTTTCTTTTTGCCCTCCCTTCCTTCCTT
>NW_016107450.1:2649284-2695511 GCF_001604975.1 Cebus imitator | reverse complement strand
GGCTCACCACAACCTCCGCCTCCTGGGTTCAGGCAATTCTCCTGCTTCAGCCTCCTGAGTAGCTGGGATTACAGGCACGCGCCACCATGCCCAGCTGAATTTTTGTATTTTTAGTAGAGACGGGGTTTCACCGTGTTGACCAGGATGGTCTGGATCTCTTGACCTCGTGATCCACCCGCCTCGGCCTCCCAAAGTGCTGGGATTACAGGCTTGAGCCACCGCGCCCGGCCTCATTTTTATTTTCTAAAGTTTCTATAACAAGTTCACATTTGTTTTGCAATAAAATGTAAAATTATTTTAAACATAAAATAAATGTACAGCATCACATATGAACAACATAGTCTAACTTTAGCTGCCGTCTGGAAAAGCACCATTTCTCAAGATGTAACATTTGCATATTTCCTTCCATGCCAAAATGTTCTAAAAAGTGAACCAAAGAATAGTAGTCAGTAAATTGAGCTTTGACCTGAGTCTGTGTTCACATCAGAAAAATATAAAAATTAACACCAAAGTGAAAATGACTGAAGTTAAAAAAAAAAATTAAAGAAAAAAAAACTACAACACTTAGCAATCAGCTATTTATTTTCTTACTGATACAACTTGGGAAGCCGGAGGCCTGGATTAGGTTCTCCCACCAATCTGTTGTACTACATTGGACAAATCACCCAATTGTTTGAAAACTACATTTTCTCAAAGGGAAAGTAAAGTTGATTCCTGTTGTACATTAGCTTAGGTAGGTACCCAAAGACCCTGGTGTAATAATGATGTTGTTCTCATGAAATACCAGGTTAGAAAAAAACTACATACTTTACTCTTAGCAGATAGGATTGTCTTCTCTTCCAACTAAAAACAGTATGCTGATATTGAGGATTAGTATTAATCATTCATCCTGATAAACGGTGTATTGGTTGGGATACTACTAGCTACAGTAACAAATAGATGTAAAATATATAATGATCAAGCAGAATAGAAATCTACTTCTGGTTCATGTAATAGGTCCTAGTATTCCTGGTTGGCAGGCAGCTCTCTTCCATGTACTCATTCAGGGATTCAGATCCCCTTCCCTTTTGTGGCTTCACTATCCTCTAGGGCATTGTTGCTACTTGAATCCTGTTGGTAGAAAGGAAAAGGGCATGGGAGTATGTACCCATTTCTTAATGACTTTGGCTCAGAAATAGCCCATGTCTCACCTCACAACCCACTGGCTACAACTCAGCCAGATGGCTGCACCTAAATGCAAGGAAGGCTGAGAAGTACAGTAGTGTCCAGGAAGAAGACGAGAGGGGCTTCAGAGCAGTAGCGTACAGTCTCTATCACAAATGCCTGCCATATGCCAGGTTCAGTGCTAGTAGTAAAGATATTGAGATGAATGACACTTTTTCTGCCCTATGCTATCTCCCAATCTACTGGATGAGACTATGCTATATTTATATGTACTTAACAGTTTAGTGTAGAATGTGTTATCACAAAGCAATGAAGCCAAGCCAGTGAGAATATGTATATAAAAAACAACCCTGCCTGTAGCAGAGGGAGGTCATGAAAGGCCTTGATTATGTCAGTTTCATACATGTTTATTGAGCATCTACTAAGAATCAGGCACCTATTACTTTCAGGTTGCTGGAGATAGACAATAAGACATAATCCTAGTCCTTGGGGCAATAGATGTACAAAGAGACGAATTCAAATGGATAATATCCCTATAAATGGAGGATGGGAGGAGTATAATGTGCACGCTTGGTGGGTTAGGTGCTCTGTATTTGGAATCAGGCATACCTGGGATTGAATTCCAGCTTTAAGACTAACAAAGCCACTGTGTGACTTTGGGCAGCTTTTCCAACCTTTCTGAATCTGTGTTCCTCATTTTTTAAACAGGAATGGCAACTCCTCATATAGTCTCTGGAGCCAAATTGCCTGGGTCCAAAACCTGGATCTTCTACAGGATAACTTTGTGATGTAGGGAAATCCATCGAACCCTTCTGGGGTTTAGTTTCCTCATCTTTGAAACAGGGTTGATAATAGTATCAAATTCATACAGTTGGTAGGAATATGTGAATTCAGAGAACAAAAATTCTCTGAACTGTGCCCAGTACCTAAAAGTTGTTCAGTCAGTGTTAGGTCTTGTCACTCTCTACCTTACAGTTTGCTATAATCATTAAATGAGATAGTGCCAGTGCCTGGCAAATATTAAGTATTCAATTAATGGTCAAGATTATGTTTAAAGGTGACGAGCTGGGGGTAGGATGACTGCAGTGTCCTAAAAAGAAGCTTCTGAGACACCAGATGGAGTGAAATGAGGCAAAAATTCCTGACCTGTAGATTTATTCTTCATCCACCCCAAGGCAGATGAAGCAACAAAGGCAGGTGGCTTTTGGAGGGACAGTGCTTCCAGCTGCAGGTAGAAGGCTATTCATTTCCTTATTTGCTTTCTGTGTCTCTTCTATTGGTGAGGAATTTAAGAATATGCCATGGAATTTGGGTGAAGGAAGGAAGGCATACATGATTTGTTCCAAGAATGCAGGAGGAAAGTCTCCCTAAACACAGCATTCATTAGTAAGAGCTTCCAGAGCCTTCCAAAACTCTGTCTCCTTTTACAGCATCCCGCAAGTCCAAAGTAATGAAATAAAAGCATGGTAATAGGTAAACACAATTACAGCACCCGGATAGCTCCTTGGCAGGCAGGGGGTGTTTGAGAGCATTGGCTGGGGTCTCATTTTCTGTAATCGAGCCCGGCCCTGCTGTGATCACTATAGTATTATGACCTGTGGGGCAAAGACGGAACCATACGTGATATTTCATTTTTGGGTAGCTGGGGGTAGTAATGAACCAGTTGCAGTCAAGTGAATTAATCTCCCTAGCTATTCAAAAACGAAACTTCATGTACAGCAATTTGTTCTTCATTGCTTTTTTTTCCCCACTGTAGCCTTTTCAAATCACTCTTCCTACAGAAAAATGGAGAGAAAGAGAAAGAAAACTCAATGAAAAAATATTTTAACTTTTGCTGAATGTTGTTGTATTTTCTGATCATCAATAATAATGATAAATGGATATCCTTAGATACAGAACTTAGAATTCACATTTTGGTTCTATTAGCCTCATACTGACCGATTATGAATCTTAAAACATGGAATAAATATTCAAAGAATTGATATAGCATAGATTCCAGAGCCGCTTTCAAACAGTTTAAATTTTCAATTGGTATTTATCCAAACCCTCAGGAGTACCCTAATCAATCTCACTCAGTAGAATTACTCAATTATTGTACATTTAATAAATAGAAGTTAATGATCAAAACACATTATTGAGAATGAAAGACTTTGGCATAGATAGGTATAGACATGTAACACAGCTGTTAATCCTCTATAAATTTGTTTTTAATAACACTGATGTTTTGGTTGCATATAATAACTATTTCATTAAATATAAATTAAATGCATGGTTAAGCATATTTAAAACATGTAAATGTAATGTGTTGCTAGTGTATTTCATTTTATGTTTCCATGCAGTTCTAATAATTTTCTAAATTCAAATTGACTAGGTGTAGGGAAGTCCCTGGTCATTTATACGATACTTTCTTTCTGATATCATTAAGCTGCAGAAATTTAATACCTCTGAGTTCCAACATCGCTAGTCAGTGTGCAGGAAAGACAATGTGTTTATCTGCTGGAAAGAAATGCTATGGACTCAAATGAAAAGGAAAAAATGCTTTTAAATAATAGTAAAACACGCATTTTGCTTTTTTAGAAAAGTAAAGCAAAGAATCTAATACTAAAAAAGCTATCTTGCAATAACAATCCAGAGTGTGTTGTTGTGCATGATTTTTCATTTATGGATAGCAAGAGACATTAATATACTTGCCTATGGCTTGTGCATTACTATTCCCAGCTATGCAGAAATGGAACATGATTTACAGCAACACATTCTTTGTTGCTGTTCCAACATACCTATTGTCTTCCCTGCCTTCTGACTGGCTGGCTGGCTGGGAAAGGGGATGGTGCTGGACTGCACTCAATCATTATGGGTGTCTACAAATAGAGTAGGTGTATGTGAACTGAGATTTTTCAGCTTTGTATACCCAGCAAGCCAATCAGAGCACAGAAAGAACAATAGCTGAAGGTTTTACTGCTCTTTAAGTTTCCCCGCTGATTCCCATTGCGACTGATTATATCACAGAAGTTATATAAAAATCACATTAAATGCCAACTAAATCAAGACTTTTCATGCCTTTTTTTCAAAGCAATGAAATTCAGGACAAACACTATACTATGCATGAAGATCACCACCTGGAGATCTAAACTCTTCATTCCAGGCGTTGTATTTGAAAATGGAACTAGAGAAAAGTGTAGTTTATTCATTTTGTTATTTTCTGCGGTGCTTGCACTGCTGTTTTGAAAGCCCACCATAGGAGAGCTCAATTAAGAGCCTTCATAATTTTCACCAGTTAACTTTGATCAAATAGGCTATCTTGGAAGGGAATTCAGTAAATTTAGGCTATAAATTACCCACAGTGAGTTTTCAACTTTGGAATTCTGAAATACTAGCGTTCGGACAGGCCATTTCTTTCAGAAGGCTTGTACTTTACCTGCTGATTTGGAACAATTTTACTTCATTTTATTCGAGCAGAGAAGACCAGGGAAAAACTTCCTTCTACTGGTTGGAAGAACAAGTCTCTTTCGGTACATGTGGAAAAAAGATACTCTGTTTTCCACTACAAGTTGGATTAATACAAGAGGTTAGAGGCTCCCTTTAATCATGTTCTTTTAACTCATCATTACATCGATTTTCAGGTTACATTTGTTGCCAAAGATTAGAAAAAGGTGATGAAATGAACAGGTTCCTTCTGATGTGTTGCTTCTTAGACAAGGACTTCAAAATTCTTTAAGATAGGCAAGCTCTTTCTTTCTGAGCAAATGGGAAAACCAAGGCCATTTCAGCTCAGGACCAATCAGCCAAGGCATCGAACCCCTTTTAGGAGATACACGGCAAATAGCTGTTCATACCACTCACTTCAGGACATTTTTATAGGTGGGGCTGAAAAATCCAATAAAATCTGCAAATATCTACACTGTAAATTCTATAGAGTATAGTGATAATGAGTTTTAGTTTCCTGCTCCATGACCTTAGACAAGCTGTGTATTTATCCAAACCTCATTTTCCTTCTCTGTAAAATGGGCTTAAGAACAGCACTCACCTCACTGGGATTTTCTGCAGATTCAGTGCGATAGTGAATTTAAGGCACTTACATAGGGCTTGGCACATGTAATACAGTACTCAGTAAATGTTAGGTCTTAATACTATTCATATTTTACTCAGATGTATCTTCATTGTTTAAAAAACATGTCTCTTTAATAAAAACAGCTTACATTTGCAAGTGGGCCTTTTGACTTTTTAAACCTTTAACATCAATTAATTAATTCTCTTCTCTCCAAACGTCAATTTTGTGAGTTGGGTGTAGAATTATTTTATCCTCCCTTGATTACCGAGAAGAGTACGATAAAGAGGAATTAAGTGGCTTGCCTAAGGCAGTGCTAATGCAAGTATTAGAACCGATGTTCCTCACACATTTACTTCCGTTACATGAGTGGGGCTTCCAATTTTTCTCCCCAGGCAGTGGGGAATGGGCACTCGTGGTTTGCATCAGAATGCAAAAGATGTTTTCTGCTTTGCAAAACTGTTTGCAGAATAGAGTTAGGGATTATTAAGATTGTGGAGAGGGCAGAAATGTGTTGGCTAGGGAAGTGGCAGCATTTACAAATGCATGGCTAACTTTTCCTGAAAAAAATAATAATGTCAGCAGCGTTCACACTTCTGAATATATTAGGTTTGTAAATCCAAGGTGCAAATTGTTTGTAGAATCTCAATTAAAGCCTTTGTAATATTGTCATTCGTAATCAGCTCACTATGAAAACAGGGCTTCCAGAGGGCACCAAAATCATTTGAACTTGCGATCTGTAATAGATTTGAATATTCAGATAAGGTCAGTGGTCAGAGCAGAGGCGACAGTTTTGGTCAATAAACAGGTTTAGTGAGACAAAATCTTTTTGTCTACGTGAGAATGGCTTGGTTCTCAAGGGGGAATCAAAAGATTAAATTCAGCTGCGTTGCCAATTTATTTGCAGGCCAAACAAGTGTGCGATGGAAATCTTTGGAGGGGGAGGTGCCCGCCCCTGTGAGAAGCCCCTGTTGACAGCACCAGAGGGGGCTCCCAGGCAGCTGTCCTGACCACAGCTGAGACTGAGCTTAATGGAGGGAGATTCGTGGGGAGAGAGAATGAGCAACTCAGTGCTTGACTGAGGCTATCCTGGATTAAGCCAAGTGAAGGTGAAAGATCTGGGCTGCAATGTTTTACACAGTTCCAGCCCCTGCTTTCCTGTCCCCCACCCTTAACATTGCTTTCTCTGAATTATGCCTTGGCATGAAGCCTTAGTAATGGCCTAGAACAAAGGCCATTACAAACTTCTCTCCGTGAAGATCTACAGGAGAAATTTCTCTCTGGTCTCAGTACTAGAAAGACTTGTGCTTCTCTTGAGTGCCTGTTTACCTTACAGATGCTGTGAACAAGATAATTCTGTAGTTTTGAGCCTGTGTTCCCAAGAGCCTTGAGGGGGTCTTTCAGACTGCCTAAAAAGCTACTGTGGGCTTGGGAATGAGAGCAAAGAGGGAGGTGAGAATGGGCTCTGAGGACTTGGATTCCGGCTTCCACCGGAGCAGTTCTGCTTTTTTTGTTTTCTGCATAAGATTTCATTTGAAGAAAGGATTGGGTGGCCAGCAAAAAGGCTTGGAAACCACTGACTTAACCAATTGCTTCTTGTAGCATTTAGAATAAACTCTAACCCAGAACCGGAGTGGTCTGCCCTCTTGTATCCTCTAGCTCACCCTGTGTCATCTGCCTTCACTCATTTCTTCATTTATACCCATCTTTCAGTTTCTGCAGTAAAAGCCGTGGTCCTTCCAACATGATGGCCACTGACTGGAATCTTTTCTCAACCTTTGTCTGATGATGTCTTCACTGTAGAATCACTGGGGTTTATGTTCAGCTACATACAACAGTGATTCTCAAAGAACTGTGGCTCAAACAAGACAGACATAGGTATCTCTTTTATGTCAGGCGGGAGTCTGGGGTCCCTGTGGTGTCTTCAGAATGTCATCTGGGTTTGTCTTTCTTCTCTGCTACCCTCGGACATGCCTTTCAAGATCCCGTCAAGGTCCAAAGGACTTTGGAGCCATCAGTAGGAGGAAGTGGGAACCACAAAGGGATGCTTCTACCAACCAAAGCTGCTGTCTTTAAGCAGTTTCCACTTACATTTTACTGTCCAGAACTTAGTCACGTGGTCATCTCCCACTGTAAGGGAAGCTGGAAAATGTAATGTTTTATTGAGGCAGTAACATGCTTCTTTAAAAACTGGAATTCTATTATTAAGAAAGAAGGAGGAAATGGAAATTAGGAGGCAACTTAGAGGTTTCAAGTTCAATTTCACTCTCCCCCATCTAAAGTGTAATCTCCATCTTCCGTAATATTTGCTCTCTTAGAACACTATTCTTTTCCTTTATGGAAGTTTCATAATTTATAACTTACATCTAACTGTTAAAATTTGTCTTCCAAGCTGGATGGTAACTTCTCTGAGGGGAAACACTGAGTCTTTGTTATTTCACGCCATGTAGCCAATGTCCAACAAAATGCCTTTCAACTACCATGTGAAATATTTGTCATATAAGTAAACAAATGAATGAATTTCTCTGATTGTATTTGCTGTTAAACAGTTCAGAGCCAAATTTATGGTTTAACTTCAGTAAATGTTCAGGAGTTCCTGAAGGGCATTCAGGGTGCTAAGTTCATTCTAGGTTCTTATTTATTTTTCCATTCCTACATCCTTTTTAATTTCCTATGTAAGCAATTTAGATTTGCTTACATTGTAGGGAATTATATATTATGGAGGCTTGTTTTTAATCCATTTGGGAATGAAGGGGAGGCGGGGCAAAGATAAATGAAGACTTAGTAAAGAACAGATAAAATTTAACTATTCAGCAAGAATGCTCTAAACAAAAATTTTTAAGTGTGAAAAAAAAGTCCAACAACAATAAAATATAATAGACATCTCTTTCAGCATATTGTTTGATGGTCCCCGTTCCGGGAGGCATTAATGTTAGTAAAGAATAATTAACTAACCATAAAACAGGATGCTGTTCAAAAGTCACTAGTAAGCAGCAGGAGTTCCGTTAAGATCACACTTAGGAAGCTAAGGATGATTAACCTTTGCCTAGGTTATAAAATGGCCCATTTGAGAACTGTTGCCACTGGATATATTACCTGGATATCAATTGGATTATTGAGTGAGAGGTTTTACATGATGTTTAGTATGATGATATATATCTGGTTACAAACTGTTTATGACAAGTGGAAAAGCTAATAAAAGATTAATGCAGATTTAAATAGATTTTTCTTTTTTACTTGAGTTGCTGTTAATTTATGCATATATAACTCGATGCCTGTATATTTGAAAGAGATGCTAGTTTATTATTTGTAATGAAGAAAGATGCCTCTTGAATATGTAAGTGAAATTGTAATGCTGATGTTGAAGCTCCTGTTTAAAGGGGGTTTTCAGTTCCTTGAGGTTTTTATTTTCTTTCTTTTTTTTTTTTGAGGTGGAGTCTTGCTTTGTTGCCCAGGCTGGAGTGCAGTGGTGTGATCTCGGCTCACTGCAACCTCCTCCTCCCAGGTTCAAGTGATTCTCCTGCCTTAGCCTTCCGAGTAGCTGGGACCACAGGTGTGCACCTCCATGTCCAGCTAATTTTTGTATTTTTAATTGAAGTGGGGTTTCACCATGTTGGCCAGATTGGTCTCGAACTCCTGACCTCAGGTGATTCACCGGCCTCAGCCTCCCAAAGTGCTGGGATTACAGGCGTAAGCCACCGCGCCCAGCCAATATTTTTCATTGGAATTTTTATTTGGTGCAAACTTTGCCAACTGAACCTCAGTATAATTTAGCAACTTTTACAGGTTAAAAGAGAAGTCACCCTCATGAACTTGTAATAAATTAACATGTATTTCTTGTAATTTCAATTTTTTTCTTTGATTTATCACAAAGCACACAACCAACAGCAATCATTTTTCTTTAGTTTTTTTTTTTCTTAGCTGTACATTTTATTTATTGTCTTTAAATTATTGTATTAAAAATCTTTTGGGGACAGGAATTGTGTCCTGAGGCTTCTTTTGCATTTCCCATGTGACTAGCACACATTATACACTTAATAGGGTCTTGAGAGATTCTTGAGTTTGAATCATTTTTCTTCTTTTTTCCCTTCATCCCTCCCTCCCTTCTCTGTTTCTTCTCTTCCTTCCTGCTAAATACTTTCTGCCTTCTTTTCTTCCTTCAATAAGCATTAATTAATTGAGTAGCTACTATATTGTGGATGCCTTACAGAGAATTAGTATACAAAGATGAATATGATATAGATCTTAGGCTAAATAAAGTTTGCGGCACGGCAATATGGATGCTGTGGTGAGACCAGAACGGAAGCTTTTTCAGCCCGAGAGTGCTTGTTATAGTATCACTTTGTGAAGGCAAAATAAGGGAATTCAATGAGAAGACACCCCGGACACTGCCCACCAGTGACACTACCTCTCTATGGTTAGCCGAGTGAAGCCACATGCGGAAACTGGTCTGTAAACTCTAAAGCGCTGTGCAAATGTATCATTATCATAAACGATGTACACGTCAATCCCCCTCTCCACCAGATTACGGGCCGGGACAGTATCTTACTGATCTCTGTTTCTTTAGTACATTATAGGCACACATAATAAACAATAAATGTGTGTGAGTAAAATACTGAAGATTCACTTTTTACTATTATAGTCATCATTCCCAGCACATCAACTTGTATCTTGTTGTTTTATTTAGGTAGAATACTGATGTAAGAAACCCAAGTTTATTCTTCATTTGGGAGTGCTCTGATGACCCTACCAAGCCCTGTGGAGCTACCTGTGTGGGTTGAACTGGAGCTCCTTTGCTTTTCGCTTGACCCCTAGGTCAGAGTTAGGGATGATTGGCTAAGGTAAAACACCACAAACCAAAACCCAAGTAAACATAGATCCAATAGAAACCAGTTGTGGTCGAGAAGATTTGGTCAGGGATTATAAAGATTCAGACCACTTGATTCCATCTAAACCAAACTTCTGAATTATTCGTTTGTAATATAACATCAAGCTCAGTTGTATTTATACAAAAAGCATGGCAATAGAAGGAGAGAGCTTTCTTTGTTTTGAATTCCTCAAAGCTTTACACGTTCTTCCGAAAGTTCCAATTTTGTGTCACTTGAGTAGATTATTTTTTATTCACATCAACTGTGGACAGGCACTGCAATGGAGGCTTTACACACAAAACCTTATTTTGATCCTGTACAAAAGCGTGTGAGGTTGATTATCATCACCGTTTTGATGAAGAAACTGAGAAAATGAGGCTGTCTCAAGGTTATTCAACACTTGGGCCACATAACTAGCATTGGCGTCTCTGGCTCTAAAACCTGTATTCTTTATTATGATTATTTTAATACATGCTTTTTTGTTTTCTTATATTACATTTCAAAGGTTTCTTAAAAAACTCTATCACAACTTTTTATTTTGAATATTTCCAAATCTAACAAAAAATTCAAGGTACATTATAATGAATATCCATGTACCTTCCAAATAGAAGCAGTTATCAACATTTTGCCACATTTGCTCTCTTTCTGTTTATACACACATACACACTTTCCCCTGAACCATTTGAACGGTTGTGAGTTGAGGCATTGTTGATGACTTGTCACCCTAGATATTTCAGTATGCATCCCCCGGGAGGAACAAGATTCTTTCTTATAGCTGATAATACTATTATCCTACCCTCTAAAAAGTAACAGTAATTCCATATCGTCTTACATCCAGTCCATATTCAAATCTCCAGATTTCCTTTAAAATACATTTTGTGACTGTGACACACATGTCTGTGACTGTGTTCTCCCTTAGATTTGACCCTCTGGGGACTTTGGAGGACTCAAGGTCTTCACGCTTAGAGCCACACCATGGCCAGTTAGAGTGATTATAGATTCCATCTCTGGTTTTACAAATTTTAGTCCAAGGGCCTTCCCCTTTTCTTCTCCTCCTTTTCCTCCTATTTGTCCTCTTTAATTTCTTTTTGGCTTCAATGTACTCAATTTTTGATAGCATCTAAAATATCAATACTTATTCATGAAATAATACTTGAGATACTTTTTTATGCCTGCACTTTAAAAAATATTACTTTCATTATAAAAGCCATACATTCTAATTAAAGAAAATTTAGAAAACCCATAAATTAGACAGAACGGTTTAAAATCTATTCTACTCCCTCCATCTACACCTAATCACTCATGCATTTTCTTCCAGGCTTTTTTTCCCTACACACAAGATACTTAAGAAACAATTAGGATAATATACACATATAATTTTGCACTCTCCTTTTTTCTCACAAAAACGTATTTATTATGTAATAGTGTGGGCTTTGGAGTCAGACTGCAGAAGTCCAAATCCTGATTCTGCCACTTATGAGTTGTGTGACGCTGGGTCATCATAAAACTCATCGCCAAAATGAAAACACACAGGAGAGTGAAAGGGGGCCCTATCAGTCATGAACCCAAAACATCAGGCATGAAGTGAGACCGTCCCAGAACTTCTGGTTACCCACCTTGGCAACATTGCTGACCTCTGAGGTTCAGCTTCTGCATCTAACAAAAGATTCCTGTGATCCTCAAATGAAATAAAAGAGCACATAGCCTAGTGAGTGTGCAATAGATATTAACTATTATTATGGTCTTTATAAATATCACCTTTTACGGTGGCATGATACCCCACTGGAAGATGCTTCCCAGTTCACGTCATATTCAGGGCCATCTTTTTTACAGTCAAGTCCCTCGACTCCTAACTGGTAGACTGAACCATGGACCTTGCTCTGCATGGGTCCTCCCTGAGACTCTTGTGATATCTTTACTTCTAATGGGGTTATCCTTAGCTTATGCCCATTCCACAGAGTGTGAATCCTGAGGCTTCAAGGTCATAACTTTAGAAGGTGATAAGAGTAGGCAGGCAAATCTGCTGTCTTTATGCTTATCACAATTTCTATCTATTAAAAAACACTCATAGGCTGGGCACAGTGGCTCATGTTTGTAATCCTAGCACTTTGGGAGGCTGAGGCAGGCAGATCAGTTGAGATCAGGAGTTCGAGACCTGCCTGGCCAACATGGTGAAACCCCGTCTCTACTGAAAATACAAAAATTAGCCCAACGTGGTGGAGGGCGCCTGTGGTCCCAGCTACTTGGGAGGCCAAGGAAGGAAAATCGTTTGAGTCTGGGAGGTGGAGGTTGCAGTGAGCAGAGATCATGCCATTGCACTCCAGCCCGAGCAACAGAACAAGACTCCATCTAAAAAAAAAAAAAAAATCCTGATAATGAGGATTATCATGAACAACTCCTTAACTCCTTTCAGAGACAGGGTACAAGAATTACTACCTCTAATAGCTGATGTAAATAAGGCAAAAGCATAATAGGGTGAGACAGATTGGTATTCCCCACTTATCTACTCCTTCTAAAGAAATCAGTTTCAGAACTCTGAGTGTGCAATCTATGCTCACCACCTCTGAGATTAGCCTTTTACACTCCTCACCCACCCACCCTATAGCTCCAACAGAAGCTGGAGAGTGGGGGCCCGTTACCTGCTGCTGGGCCCCTCCCTCCAGTGTGAGCTCTCCTTAAGATTTCTTTCCACTTTGGTTAAGGATGTGTGGTTTGGACGGTGTATGTAATATCTACACATGCATATATTTATATATAGTGTTAATTTTTTTCTTTCTACAAAATATAAGATCCCAGAGGGCAGAGATAGCATCACAACGAGGATTTTATCTCCATTGCCTAGGATAGGACATGACACTGGATATTTTTGTCAAATAATGACTGTATCCCTGAAAAAAGGAAGAAAGGGAACTGTATCTGAGGGTGTACACCTTAGATCTTCTAGCTGGTCTGGTCATGTGGCTGGTGACCATGATGCTTTTAATCAGTGAATATTGTTTTGAAAATAAAACAGGATTCAAAGTCCTCTTTTCCCATTGGGATAAACTGTCATCACAAGGTCATTCCAAATACAAATGCCATTCCAAACACAAGACATGATGCATAACCAATACTAACACATGCCATTTGAAGCTTTAACAAGACAGTCCTCCCTCAAATTTATAACAGTCTATGTTTAAAAACCTGACAAAACCAAAATGTGTTCTCCATAAATTATAGTGGCACCATTCCTGCTGCCGAAGTGAAGGTTGTGTCAGCATTTCCATTATTCTGTGGATCACTGTGTTTCAGGGCTTTAGTTCTTGGCTATAAAAATGCACCTTGGGTTTAAAACTGGCAAGGAACACCTCAGCCTTGGAACAAATTTGCTTCACCAAATTTTGAGAGCAAAACCAATTTGTTTATTTCCCCCTTTGTCAATGACTTTTGTGAAGAGAAACATCCATGAATTTCATTTCCAATTTCATTTTTTAAAAACTGGATAGCTTCATATTTTTACTCAACAATGGTAAGGTATTGTTTTTGGTGTTAGGGGAAGAAAATAAAATTTGTAAGCCTTGTTTTTAAAGAACTACATTGTTCTAAAGCCAGCCACCCTCCTCCTCTCCATTCTGATTTCATTAAGAAGGGTTAACAATGGTTTTATTTTGACATGGGCAAATCAGATGGCTACGGCTGGTGGTGAAATTTGATTATGTGATTAGGTTAATAACCTCTCAACAACAGACCTTATTCTGTTGCTACTTGTTAGGTATAATTTCCCATTGGCTTCCTGGAGAAATCATTTAGTATAACTGTTCATACACTTAATTAAATTTCTTTAGTTTCATTTAAGCATGTATTTATTTGTGGTCCCTTGGGCAAATAACATTTTTCAATATGGTTCTTGACAGAATTCTTTAAGAATTTCAGTTTTTAGAAACGGAGCTGCAACTCTTAATTCAGTGCAATAAAACATTTAAATGGTTTAGGGTTTTGATCTTCATTCCTCTGAACCAAGATTTCCTCCAAAATCAGAAGTTACTTAAGTCAAGTTTTATTGATTTTTCTTGAATTTTATCTGTAGATGCATGTACATACTTCTGCCTTAATTACATTGTTTGGTTCTCAAGAAACACCTGTGCTATCCAATTACCAGGCATGGAGGGAAGGGACATAGCCCACCCCGGTGGTGAGGAAGGGCTTCCCAGAGGAGGCAGTGCCTGGGCAGAATCACATAGCATAGGTAGGAGTTAGCTCCGTTTAGAAGGGAAAAAGAGATTACAAGTGAAGAGGACAGGAGATATTCTTAAATAGAAGGTCAAAAAGTGTCACGAGATCATTTCTTTTCTAGGTTTAAGCCAGATACAATTTTGGAGATCTGCAAGGGATATGGAAATTAATGGCTTACTGTGAAGCCACTAGAATTAATACTTTTATTTTTTTTAATCAGGACTTCTGTGCTGCTGAGATCATTACGGAAGCAACAGTAGCAGGTGGCCTGGCCATACAGGGATTCCTCACTTGCAGCGGAGAATGTTGCTGCCACTCAAAGTCACCAGGGGCTGCAGGGCTCCTGCGGAGACTCACATCATCTAACAACACACATGCTCAAAACAGGGAAATGTGCATTTTCAGGAGAGGAAGAGACAAACCTTTTGTTTAGCTAATTGGCATGACAGAGTGTGACATACACGTGCTCCTGGAAGAACAGTGTCAGGTGTCTGCACTCAAAATCTGGAGCACAGGCAACTGGAGGAGGGGCTTCGTGACATTGACTTTTATTGTGTGTGTGTGAATATTTATGGTTGTATTTAAATAAATAATTGAAATTATGCTGAACTGAAAAAAGATTGTGAGGTTTAATGAAAATCTGTGTGTGTGTGTGTGTGTGTGTGTGTGTGCGCGTGCGTGTGCCCGTGCGCACGTGTATGTGTGCTGTGATTATTATTAAAGAAAAGGTCTCAAAGCGATTAAACTGTTCAGATAAAGATAAATATAGTGTCCCTGGCCCCACCCTCCAAAGTGTAATTCTTGAGCAGTTTCTCATGCCAAGTTCTGGATGGCTGGATCGTAAGAGAACTTAGTAGTTAATCGCCACCTGGGAGAGGGTGAGGGAGTGGGAACTAAGGCAACAGATGTAAAAAGTTAAGCAGGTGCCCCGCAAGTGGGGAGGGAGTCAATGTGTCTAATGTTCTATCTGAACAGGACTGATGTGTGTGGAGGGCCCCGGGCTGTGGCTGCCACTCCCCGGGTGAGAGGTGAGGGGCCTGAGAACAGGAGCCAGCTGCTTTCACTTGCTCCCAGGCCTCCCTGTCCCAGAGTGGCCAAGCCCACTTCTTGAAATAGCCAGCTGCCAGGGCCCCTGGGAAGGTGGGAGGTGGGAGAGGCTTCCTGCCTCGAGTGTGAGGAACTGAGCCACCGACCTGACCACTAGGAGGCAGGATCACCTTACCTAACCCACTGGCAGGCTTGCCCAAGGGCCTGGACGCCTTTGAAAAGAATCTGCTTGCTCTGGGTCCAAGAGTAATCCGACCCTGGTTCCTCAAGAATAACGAAGAGAAGGAGTTTGCCTTTGAATTCTGGCTCTAACACTATCTGTGGGATCCTAGGGAAGTCACTAACCTTGGCAAGCCTCAGTTACTTCATCTGTAAAATGGAGGCAGCGATGTCTGCCCCTCAGGGTGGTTGTAGGATGAGAAATGGTGTCTGAAACACAGTGGGTCCCTGGTAAGTAGCAGCTATTATGTGTAAAAAGGGTGCTCATGAAACGTGTCCCCACAAACATGCCTAAAATCCTCCCTACCCACATACCACTTAGGCAGATCCAATTCAGTTTGGGCAGCTCAAGAGTAACAGGGTTGGAAATTTGAGCCCTTGATATGAAGCCCCCAGCTGCTCCCTTTGGAACACGCTGAAAGGGATGGAGGAAGCCGTAGGGGCTCCATATGCCAACTGTCCTGGCAGGACCCTGCCCGAAGAGTCTCAATCTCTGTCCTGCTTTGGGAAACAGAATTGTTTGTCCTTAATCCTCCTTATGGGAAAAAGCTGGGCATTGGAGTCCAGGAGAGAACGCCAGGGCTTGAGCTTTGCTGGGTCATTGAGCGACCACGTGACCCTCATGGGTGGAGTTGGAGGCTGAAGAGACATTTGGAGAAAAGACCCAGTGGGCGTAGGTGGCCCCTTGCAGATCAGCCACCTGAGGCCTGTCTACCCTGCCACCCCCTGTCTTACAAGTGTGAGAGCCAGAAGAGATCTCGGTTACAGTGGTGCCTACAGATGAGTTTCGTTTGACCTGTGTTCCCCACACTTCCTGGCAGCTCAGGCTCTGGAGAGGGGTTCAGAAGACAGCCTCTGCCTTACGTTGCCTTTCAAAACTGTGACTTACTCTCATTGATGCAAGCTGATTTGCATCCCAAACCCTAGCTGTAAGGAAATGAGAAATGTGGTATTTGATGTTCTGGTCTCTGAAGAACAAAAGGCCTCCCCTAGAAAAGAGAAGAGTGGGAAATGTGGGAGCCAGCACCCCCATATCCTCCACAGGCGCCAACATTTTAGGAATGCAGAGCTTTCACAGGAAAGTCCAGTTTTTCTGGGCAAGTTAGAAGACCTGCTAGCAGTGGGCCCTCACTCACGTCGACAGTCTGCTGGCACAAAGTGGTGGCTGTGCCCCAGCTGGGCATTTGCTCTCCCGTTCTCCCCCAGCACTACCGGCCTGGCCCCGATGGCCGTGGAGTTTGCAGCCCCCACCTTAGAGACAGGACCCCTCTTCAGGAGACGGCTTGGTCCAGCCTCTTCCCTTATGGATAAAGAAAGCAGGGCCAGGTGAGGGGACTTCCTCTGGGTTCTGTGACTCTTGATTGCTACCATGGAGGCTGGAGCTCATCTTCCTGATTCTCCAGTGTCCCCTGTTTTCACTGCATTTTTCTGCCTCTACTTGATGTTGCATAAACCGTGGCCTGAGTGGAAGAGACAAACAGTGGGGTCCAATGGAGGCACTGTCCATGTGAAGCTTGGCAGGACTCACTTTCGGGATGGCCACACAGTATCGGAGTGGTGGTCCTGAGCTTTTAAACAACAGTTATATTACATTCTTTATTCTCCCTTTTAAAAGGCAAGAAATAGTGTAACATATTTCCCACAAAACGATTAACATTTAATAAAAAGTTTTAATGTTATCAGGAAGATTAGGCTCTCCAGAATGATTCATTCCCAGAGGGTTTCAGATGGCCACCGTTTTAGTAAAATTGCTCTCATCTGGAGAACACCTTTAACTCACCCAAAGCATTTTCATGTGTGACGATGCATTGCAATCTTAATATATTTTTTTATTTTAATATTTAAATCATGCATTCCTCCTTTAAATGAAATTTTACTTGAAACCTCAATATATAATAGAGATACAAACAGAACAGTTCTGGGTGAAGCTGGGCTGGGAGACTCTGAATCCCACCCACGGACTCCTTCATTTCCCACCCGCCCTGCTGGAGGCGCCAACCACCCAGGTGAGGTCCAGGGTTCTCCACACCTGCTGTCTCTCAGCCACAGAATCACCTGGGGATGTGGAATAGAGTGTAGATTCCGTGGCCTTGTATTGCCCAGTTGATTCCAATCTCGCAGTTGAGGCCTGGGCACCTGCATTTTAACAAGCCTACACAAGGTGGTTTTGTGCATTCTGACGCTTGAGAAACTCCGTCCTGGGCTTCCAGGGAGCATCGTTTGTAAACTCATTCATTCTGTTTTTTGACGTGAATAGGTGTTCATTATTATCCTAATTTTACAGTTGACACTATGTTCGCCCAAGGTTGGACATTTCACTGGTGGGGACAGAAGCTAAACTCTGGGCCCCTCGACATGGTGGACCCCCTGCATTCTTCCCATCAGACCATGCTGCAGGAATGCACAGAACTGGAGTAAGCTCCTGTGGCCATGTGAGCCCAGACCCACGTTCTATCTAAGCGTGTATCAGAGGCCACCAGATTATCTCTAGCCCTTTCCCTGTCTTTCTCAGAGAAAGGAGAAAGTGTCACACGATGGACGGAGTATGCCAGTCGCATGGTCTGAATTTGAATCCTCCCCTTCTACTTCCCAGTCACGAGCTTAAGTTAAGTTTACAAAGCATACAGTTGGCCGTCTGTATCTGCGGGTTTTGGATCCATGTGGTTTAACTATCTGCTGATGAAAAATGTTCAGAAAAAAGGAACAAATAAGTATACAGCAATAAAAATTAATCAAATTTTAAAGACAATGTAGCAGGTATTTACATAGTATTTACATTGTATTAGGTATTATGAGAAATCTAGAGATGATTTAATATCTGGGAGGAAGCATGAGATTACATGGAAAAACTATACCATTTGATATTGGGGACTTGAGCATCTATATCTTGGTATCCCTGGGGTTCTTGAACCAATCCCCTAGGGATACAGAAGGATGACTGAACATGTAAATGGCCCAGCAGATGCCTCACATCAAGTGCTTAGTAAATTGGGAGCCGTTATTGCTCTTATTCTCAAAGAGTGGCCTCGTGTAAAGAGGGGTCCCATGTAGATGACAGTCCTCTTGAAGCTCTCTGGGTCAGATCCCTGGTAAGCAGACTGTGTTGACCCCAGTGGCAAGGCCCACAGATGTAAATGTGGGACAACTAGGGTCCCACAGGACACTGCTAATAGGAATGTTCTGGTCTGGAGCACAGATTTTTCAGAGAAAGAGCCATGTCCATGAAGCAAAGGGGGATTGTTCTCTGCGGCTTGGCCTTTGCCTGCTTGGAGACCTTTGGTTTGTAGATGGCTCATTTCCCTCACAGCATCACCCCTCTTCCCCCAGTCACTGCCACATTTTCATATGGGTCCTCAAGAGCTGGAAGGGGGCCTGGGGATCCCAGGCCTGGCTCCACACCACTTGTATCCTTCACCTAATCCCCCCAGTGGGATGGTAGCCCAGGAGAGAAGCTAGTGGGCCCCAGCACGTGCCCGGGGTCCTGAACCAGGATGGCAGGCTCTGTAAGTGAGCCTCCCTCCAGCTCCAGGCAGCCTCCCCGCATCACCCCTCAAGGCCCACCACCCTGTGCCCCACAGTTGCATCTTCACGCACCGATGGGTGCAGTGGCCTTCCTATGAACTGGTGTCCCTGCGTGGGAGCCTTCCAGGGTAGCCTTCCGAGGCTGCTTCTCGTGGCCGTTACCCAGGGGAGAGGAGGATCTGTGTCCCAGACCTGCAGGAGGGCGTGGACGATACTGGTGCTCAGAGTGGCCACTCCCAGATTGAAGAGGGACAGCATTTGGGGAAGTATGATCCCAAAATAAAAGCTGCCTCCTGGGGAAGGAAGGTAATTGGGCCACAACTCAGACAGAGGTACGGAAAGGAGGGGAGGAATAACAAAGATGACCCCAAACATCCCCTCATCCACCGTGCTGGCCTGGGGTCATCTCTGCAGCAGGCAGCTGACTGGTGCTTCCTCATTCCCCATATGGAGGAGTCACAGTGGTCAATGTTTCCAAGTCACCTCTCCAAACCCCAGCCCTTTATGTACCCTCTACCTCCCTCATCAAATCTCTGTGCCCCAAACGCATCTTCCATTTCACAGACAACTCAACTCACCCACTGGACTCCAAGCCTCTGGTCTTTGTGGTAAACCCCAGGGAGGTGAAGCCCTCTCTCCTCCCTGCTTCTAGAGCCTGGGACCCTCCCAAGGTATAATTCTCCCACATTGTTTTATATCTCGTGTGATGTGTGTGTATGTTTCTTACCTTTGATTGAACTTCTTGCTGTATTATTTTGTTATTTCTAGTGTCTGCTACAGAACCTGGCACACAGTAGGATATTAATAAATGTTTGATGAGAGGCCAACAAATATATGGAAAAATATCCCACATCACTAATCATCAGAGAAATGCAAATCAAAACCACGACAAGATACCACCTCACCCCAATCAGACTGAACATTACTAAAAAGCCGAAAAACAACAGATGCTAGCCAGGCTGTGGAGGAAAGGGAATGCTCTTACATACACTTAGTGGAAATGTAAATCAGTTCACCCACTGTGGAAAGTAGTTTGGAGATTTCTCGAAGAACTTAAAACAGAACTATCATTGGACCCAGCAATTCCATTACTGGGTATATCCAAAAGAAAACAAATCGTTCTACCAAAAAGACATGTAGTCACATGTTCATTGCAACATTATTCACAATAGCAAAGACATGGAGCCAACCTAGGTGCCCATCAATGGTGGACTGAATAAAGAAAATGTGGCACATATACACTATGGAATGCTATGCAGCCATGAAAAAAGAATGAAATCATGTCCTGTGCAGCAATGTGGATGCACCTGGAGGCCCATTGTCTTAAGCAAATTAACACAAGAACAGAAAACTAAATACCATGTGTTCTCACTTATAAGGGGGAGTGAAACAATGAGTATGCATGGACATAAAGAGGCAATATTAGACATTGGGACTGTCAGAGGGAGGAGGGAGGCAGTGGTTGAACAACTAACTGTTGGTTGGGTACCATGCTCAGTACCTGGATGATGGGATCATCCATAATCCAAACCTCAGCATCACACAATGTACTCAGGTAACAAACATGCACATATACACATTTAATCTAAAATAAAAGTTGAAAAAAATTAAATGTTTAATGAGTGGATAAAACATTTGACATGGAGCATCCCAGAACCTGGGCCACACACAGGGATTGTTTCAGAGGTAAATAGGAATGGTGCTGCTGCCACCAACACCCCCCAGCACATTCAGCACAGAAATAAATGCACAGATATGGACGGGGGCAAGTGCTAGGACAGCAAACAAGTTATGAGTCAGGAACGGGAGCTCTACTGCTAATTGGCGGTTCAGGAGGACCACTGGGAGGACCTGACGGGCCGGGTGGGGAAGGAGGCTGAAGAAAGGGCACGTGAGGGGAATCTAGGGGCAAGAGCTGCACTGCCTGAAGGAACTAAAGGAGGACAGATGTGTCTGTAGCCACATGAACAAGAGAGAGAGGCCTGGAAGGGCCAGGAAGGACAAAGAGGCCAAGTCATCCGGGCCTTTGAAAGAGAGTTTGCCCAGGACACTGGGGTTGACACCTGCTGTCTGGCATACTGTTGATAGCACTCAATTCACCCTCAGAAAGGTCTCAGTTTGGAGGATAAATTATGAGGTTGCCCTGCTCATAGGCCATGTGAAGACATGGATACAGTTGTTCCTTGGTACCCTTGGAGGGTCAGTTCTAGGACCTCCAGAGGATACCAAAATCTGTGGATGCCCAAGTCCCCAATACGAATGACCCTGTATTTGCATATAACCTGTATACATCTCCCTGCATTTTCTTTCTTTTCTTTCTTTCTCTCTCTCTTTCTTTCTTTTCTTTTCTTTCTCATTCTCTCTTTCTCATTTTCTTTGACAGAGTTTCGCTCTGTTGCCCAGGCTGGCGTTCAGTGGCACAATCTCTGCTCACCACAACCTCTGCCACCCAGGTTCAAGTGATTCTCCTGCCTCAGCCTCCTGAGTGGCTGGGATTACAGGCACGCCAGCAGAGTTCCTGACTCATAACCTCCTGTCGTTTTCTGTCCTAGCACTTGTCCCAGTCCGTATCTGTGCATTTATTTCGACTAAAGGTGTCTGTAATAGAGACAGGGTTTCACCATGTTGGTCAGGCTAGTCTCAAACTTCTGACCTTGTGATCCACCAGCCTCGGCCTCCTAAAGTGCTGTGATTACAGGCATGGGCCACCGCGCCCGGCCTCCCTGTGTACTTTCAATCATCTCTAGGTTACTTGTAATTCCTAACAGTAGGTGTCACATTGTTTAGGGAATGATGACAAGGGGGAAAACTCTGTACGGGCTCAGGACAAACACATTTTTTTTTCGCCTGAATATTTTTGCTCTGCAGTTGGTTGAATCCACAGCTGCAGTCCCACAGAATGGATGAGGAACCCATGGCTATGGAAGGCCGACTGCACACATATCCTAAGCACAGTGGAGAGCCAGTGAAGGGTTTTCAGCAGGGGAACAACATGATATTCTTTGAACAAATGGGGATTGGAAGAACATTTTTAATAGCAAAAACGGTAGACAGGGTAATGAGATAAAGGGAAACCCTGAGGAAGAGGAACGCGGTTCCTCGCTGGGAAGAGTTGGAGTTGCGGGGAAGATCTTGGAGGTCACTGCATGCTGAGTGCATCATGTCTGGAACAGTGCTGGGGGCAAGTGTTAGGGTGATGTTGCCAGATGCCTTCTGAAAACAAAGAACTAAATACATTCTAGAAGAGAATGAAGTGAGGCATTCTAAAACTGAGCAGGAAGTAGGAGGCATCGGGCCTTACATTTTATTTGGATTTGTGAATAAAAGCTGGGCTTCAAGTTGACTTCACTTATTGAATGCCTCCTCTAGGCTAGGTGATACGAGAAAGAAGCGAGCACCAGCTCAGGACCTGCTGCAGTAAGGATAGAGATGGGAACGACGTCTATCAATATTACACATGTCGTCGCCTAATATAACCATATAATGATGTATCGTATCAGTACATAAAAGTATTTATCTATAAAGGTATGTATTGCATATAATGCAGATAATTACTATACGCGCTATTATCTATATTCTATAAATGGAAAAATTATTTCTGTATATGAGAAGATGAAATAGAAATGAGAGGGCCAAAGGAGAGATTGGAAGGCCAGCCCATCTGATGCCGGGTGTAGACAGCGAGTGTGGCAGGACTAGATAGAAGATCCGTTCTCTGAGGTGGGAGGGCAGGAGAGCGAAGTTGAGGCCATGGGATAAAGGGCTGATCCTGAAGGAAGGAGATGGAGGAAGAGAGTGCAAGGATCAAGGAGGGAAATGGTGTGACTAAAAGCTCCAAAGAGGATCACCTGAGGTCAGGAGTTCGAGACTAGCCTGGCCAACATGACGAAACCCCATCGCTACTAAAAATATAAATTAGCTGGGTGTGGTGGCGTGTGCCTTAGGAGGCTGAGGTGAGAGAATTAGTTGAACCCGGGAGGCGGAGGTTTGCAATGAGCCAAGATTGTGCCACTGTACTCCAGCCCTGGACACAGAGTGAGACTCCATCTCAAGAAAAAAAAAGCTCCAAGGCTGCAAAGTAGTCACAGGTTAAATGTAAATGTATTGAGCACTTACTATGCTCCAGGATTGTTCTAAGTGCGTCATAAATATTTATATGTATATTCTCACAACAACTGTATGAGACAGGCACGTATAATTCTCATTTTACAGGAGAGGGAACTTGTGCAGGAAGACATTATCTGGCTAAGTTCACATAGTGAGGAAAGAACAAAACCAGAATTCAAACCCAGGTGGCCCGCTGCTGAGCCATGTTCTCAGCAAAGACATCCTCTTGTACTCTGCAGTGTTTGGCAAACAGGGAGTGGTCATTTTAGCTGGGCCACATGGAGCCATTGCATGGGAACAGTGTGTATAAAGGACAGAGCGAGAGCTTTGCCGTCAAACGGCCTGAGAGTGCATTCCCTCTGGCAGTGAAACCTCCTAATCATCAGTGTGCGAAGTGTAAATATGGGAATAATGGTACCCCACACACAGGGATGCTGTGAAGATTCACCAAATAACATCTACAAAGTGATGTTCATTAAACCAAGCCTGAAAAGATACACGTTGTAAGCACTGAGGGTTTTTTTTTTTCTTTGAGATGGGGTCTCACTCTGTCACCCAGGCTGGAGTGCGGTGGCATGATCTTGGCTCACTACAGCCTTCGCCTCTGGGCTCAAGCCATCTTCCCACTTCAGCCTCCAGAGTAGCGGCGATCACAGGTGCATGCCACCACATCCAGCTAATTTTTTGTATTTTTGGTGGAGATGGGGTTCCACCATGATGTCCTGGCTGGTCTTGAACTCCTGAGCTTAAGCGATCTGCTGACCTTGGCCTCCCAAAGTGCTGGCATTACAGGCATGAGCCACTGCACCTGGCACACTGAGGATTTTAAAGAGCGGGCTACAAAACTGAGGCTGGTCATTTGGAAATTTGGCAGAGACGGTGCTAGGGCAGGGAGAGCCTAAAGCAGGAGGGGAGGCAGGAGTGATTGCAAGTTTGTCCCTGTCACTGTAAGGGAGGAGAACACATGTGTTTTTCTGTTTACCCTGCCTGGGATCCTAACTCTGTTATGCTTCTTCAACCAGGCTCTTCCCAACAGAGTGACCCTGGCCCTGGCCTTGAACTGTTCTCTAGACTTATTTTCAGCCTTTCACTTCATAATCCAACAGTATTAAACTATATGGTCAGAAAAGGACTGCCAGGCACGTGGGTTTAGTTTGTGCGTGCGGATCAGGAACGGAGGAGGAGAGGGTTACTGTTTGATAGTCCTTAAGAAAAAAGCATCTATTCTAAGTACAAAGTGGGAGCTGCCCAGAACATGCCAAAAGCTTCCAGAAAAGGCACTGGGGTGCTCTGCAAATCTGCCTTCCTTCTCCCTCTCCTCTACTCTTCCTAACCCCCATCTCCCTAGCACGATCCTCCAAGGTCTTGAGGGCAAAAGGCAGTGAGGAATAGCAGAATTTCCAAAAGATCCAAGAGTTTGTAGAAGAGTCTACCTGTATGACTAGGGACATTCATTTTATTTTTATTTATTTATTTATTTATTTATTTATTTATTTATGAGACAGGGTCTTGCTGTGTCCCCCAGGCTGGAGTGCAGTGGCGGGATCACGGCTCACTGCAGACTTGCCTTTCCCAGCTCAAGGAAGCCTCCTGCTTCAGCCTCCCAAGTAGCTGAGACTGCAGGCACATGTCACCAGATCTTGCTATTTTTTTTTTTTTTAATTTTTAGTAGAGACAAGGTCTCACTATGTTGTCTAAACTGGTCTCTAACTCCTGAGCTCAAGTGATCCTCCTGCATCGGCCTCCCAAAGTGCTAGAATTATAGGCATGAGCTACCATGCCCAGGCAGTTTTTGTTATGTAAGTCTGTGTGAACATCTTCCTCTACTATTAAAACTTAAATTTTAAACTGATGTTTACAAGTTATTCTCCCCGCCCCACTCATGTTTTTAACAAGCCTGGCAACCAAACCTCAGCCAGGTTAACTGACTTGTTAGTAACAGTTCAAGATTCAAACCCAGGTTGCTCTGACCCCAGAATCTAAGCTCATAACTGCTACTCTGCTAAACTCCTTATAAGACGGTATTTTGTTAGAGGTACATCTATTCCCCATTGTTTAGAATGATTATATTTTCTTTTAAGCAAATCCAAATGCTTTTTATTGTTGGTGATGGTGACGGTTGGAAAAGCCAACCTTGAAAACCTGGATTTATGGCACCTCCTCTTTCTTTGCAGTTAGACAGGCAAGAATTCAAATCCTGACTCACCAGCTCTATAATCTGGCAAGTCACTCAACCCCTTTGCTCCTCAGCCTTTTAATCTATTAAATGGGTATAATAATACCCACCTTGGAGTGTGAAGTAGTTCAATCACTGTGGAAGACAGTGTGACGACTCCTGAAGGACCTAGAAATAGAAATATCTCTTTTTGACCCACCAATCCTATTGCTGGGTACATACCCAAAGGATTATAAATCATTCTCTTACAAAGATGCATGCACACGTATGTTTATTGCAGTGCTGTTTACAATAGCAAAGACTTGGAACCAACCCAAATGCCCATCAATGATAGACTGGACAGGGAAAATGTGGCACATATACACCATGGAATACTATGCAGCCATAAATATGAATAAGTTCATGTCCTTTGCAGGGGCATGGAACTGGAAACCATCATTCTGAGAAAACCCAACACTGCATGTTCTCACTCATAAGTGGGAGTTGAATAATGAGAACACATAGACACAGGGAGGGGAACATCACATACCGGGGCCTGTTGGGGGGTGGGGGGGTTAGGGGAGAGATAGCAGGGGTGGGGGGATAGGGGAGAGATAACATTAGGAGAAATATCTAATGTAGGTGACGTGGGGATGGATGCAGCAAACCACCATGGCACGTGTATACCTACGTAACAAATCTGCACGTTCTGCACATGTACCCCAGAACTTAAAGTATAATAAAAATACCCACCTTGCTGGATGACAGGCAAGATTTGAGATAATGAATATTGAGCACCTGGCATGGAGCAGGGTCTCCATAAAAAGCAGCTGTTGTTATTAGCAGGGTCTAGATTACGTCTGCAAAATGTCACTGGTGCAACCCTCCTCTTTTTGGCAGTGAAAGTTTCCACCGTTTGTTGTCACTGTTTGCGAGGCAGGCTGCCAGGGAGACTGGCTGCCCCACCCAGGTTCTCTGTTATTGCATCCTCTTGCCTCCCTAGCACAGTCGGCTGCTTGCGCCAGCAGTGGGCAAGACCATTATCTTCCACATCTGTCATCAGGCTTGATGGATAGTATTCCCAAGTTAATGCCATAAATGCTACTTGGAAATTACAAGTCCATGCTGCTGGTGGTCCGGCCAAAAGAAAAAAAAAACATTAATTTATAATCATGCATATAAATTTCATAGATAGTATTATTATCATTCAGGGGTTGAGTTATGGTGCATATGGGGAGTGGCTAGTGGAACTGAAAACCATGTCGCTATAACTCAGTGTAATTCCGATGACAATAGTTATATCTATCACTTTGTTATAAATCAATCGATATCTTGTGTTAAGTGAGCAGGCCTCACCTCCTCAGCTGCACGGGGGAGTGGCAGAGAGGCTTTGGAGCTTTGTTTAAGGTGTTGTTGGCCACGCTGACTCATGCTGATGGGAAGGCAAAAAATAGATGCTTTGGGAAATTCTTGCATGGGCTCCAAATGCCTTGGTCCACTGGACAATGTATCCTAATGTATTGGAATCTATAAGCATTTTAAAAAGTGAATGACATACCTGTGTCTTTAAAGATAGGTATTTTGCTTGCATTTTGTCTAAAAGACGACATTTTCAGAACTGGAATTATTTACTAATTGAAGATAGGATTCTGATTGAAATGGCATCAATCCCAGAAGAGCCAGTAAGCATTTGAAGCCCTCTCTAAATGCCATGAATCAGGCAGTATATCTTTCCTGTTAATCTATATTGGTTCCCTCCCAAAGGCAATTGACTCTGGGGAAAGGTAAAACAGAAGAATCTGAGTACCACTGACCTAGCATGTAACTGGCTTTGAAAGTGCACTGCTGGGGAGAAGAATGTGGAAATATCACAGGAGCAATAGCTTGCGGAGAAAAGACGATGGTTTGAAGTCAGTGGAAAGTAATTTTGCCAAGTGCAGAGTTATCTAGTTAACCTATTGTTCAATCTAATGAAAAAGCAGGGCTATTCTGGAGTGTGTTACAGTATGTAGTTTGTCAATTACCCAATCAGGGGGCATTGCTCATTCAGCCAGGATTGAGGGCAATACCCATACTATTTTATTACTATGAAGCCTCAACTTGGCATATTTTTATATAGACTATAGGGTGTTTAATAGCCATGCAAAACTAGGACTTTTTCATTCTTTCTGGCCTAAGTCCATTGTCAGTGGACTAGATTAGTTTTTGTCACTGCAATTAGGATGTTACAATATGCACTTTTAAACTTTTAAATGTGTGGTGAGGTAGAGGGTATAGAGTTACAATGGTCCCTGGATTTTAAAAAGGCAGGAACAGGTGATCCTTTTGTGAGGAAAACAACCTGAGAGGCTAGGGTAGCTGTCTACTGAAGGCCTAGAAGGTGCCTTAGAGTCTGTGGGGGAAAAAGTCTCCATTTACAGGCTTCCATATGTACCCTAAAATCTCCTTCACCCCCATAGAATTCCAGCACTTAATAGAAACAAGAGTGCATTTGAAAAGCCTCTTAGGAAAAGCTCTGTTAAATCCATGTTAACATAAAAGCAACTTAAAATCATCCTTGTTTTAAAATTTAATCTAAAATTTTATTTTTAATTTAGGAAGCTCGCACTAAGATAAGGCTGGCCAACCATCCCATTTACACATATCATTCCAGAGCATACTTAATGTATCACTGCTGTTAATCACTGGGAGTCCTACAAGCTGTTATTAATTAAAAATGCATATATTCTGATTCTTCTGTTTTAAAGAATGTAGTACACATTTCCATAATAAAGCATTTCCCCTTTTGTGCCTGCGATAAGCTGTTCGGTGGTGTCAAATATTTTTTGACTTTGATAAAAACGTATTGAGGGTCAAGATCATCTCTTAATAGTTCACACTTGTATTTAATAACCCGCCTCAACGTCAAAAGACACCCCCATCCTCTCGCAGTCCCAGGAAGTATTATGCACTGCCATCCCATCTCCAGATGTACATCAGACATGTCCATGTTATTCCATATTCGGTCCATTCCAGAGAAAGGCTAAAGGAGACAGAGGGTACAGATCTTGTTAGGCGCAGCCTCTGACACTATCACTATCAATTGTCTTTTGCCGGGGCTGATCATCACCTCAATTATCTAGTGTCCAGCCTACCTGATAGGTTTTTGCAAACTATAACTCTTCTGTCGATGAGCATGGAATAATGACAACCAGGGGCAAATGGACAGAATACAAAAGAGATAAACCCAGAAGTAAAATACCTAAGTCTGATTCCACATATAGACATACAATATGCTTTCAGTAACAAGTGATTCAACATAATGTATAGCCAGTGGTTTTTTGCAGGCTTATTGAGATTATGCTAATATGCTAAGTAAATTAGATACAGCTGTTGGCTTAAATGTTTTTCCCATGTTATCATTTCAATGAAAACATACTCAATATTTAAAAATATTTCCATATATCAAATGAACATAAATATATAGAATTTTCCCTCAAATCATTGCATTTGTAATTTATAGTAAAAAGCATTTTAAAGTTAAATAGGGTTACTTTGTTTAACAGAAGATATATTTTTCTAAATGATTCCAATTGAAATTCAATTTCAAACTGAAATCATGAATCAAGGAGAAAGTAAAATACACTAGCAGAGTATGCTGGGGATCATAGCAAAATGTATTTTTAGCCATCATGGTTCCACACAACATGAGAAAATAGATTTTAGTACAATATTAATTGAAGTTTTGCCAGTGTGTGGTTCAGGAGGTTAATTTGAAAAGAATACATTAGCAATATATTTAAAGCATTTAAATAAATTAAAATTATGCTTCACACATCAATAACGCAGTTGTTAAATAATATTTTTATTCTATGTAAATCTCATCCATTTATCTCGGTTGTATAATAAATGACCATAATTACAGAGCTTCATTGGGAGGAAGGTCATTGGTAATCCTGTAATTCCTCATTGGTGTAAAGAGAGAAAACAGAACAGTTTGTGATGAATGTATTCAACCTTTACATACTTTGGTACTTTGGACCATGCATTAAAGTGCAGTCAGAAATTAAGTTCTTCACATCCACAGCATTTTTAATCTGCTGTGTTGAATTTTTTTTTTTTTTTTTTTTTTTNCTTGTTGAAGTGCTTCTTTTTGGTCTACACACCACACACACCCCAAATTCAGGCTGTCCTATGACACATAAATCCAGTTTGAAGTCTTTTCTCTAGAAATAATTTCCTTAATTTTCAGTACTTCTTTTTACTTCTAAGGGAAAACATGATCTTCACAATCCTCTTAAACTGCAGCATTCTAAATGTGAACACAAGTTCTCAGCCTTGTTTCTAGATGAGCTCTTCTCTCCGCAGATCTCTGTTTTCAGGTCACCAGGGAAGGATTTAGTAAATTTTTTTCCCTTGAAGAATCTTTGGCTATAACTTGGAAGATCTTTGGTTCTAACCTGGTTCCCAGTCTTTAATGCAAGAACACATAATGTTTTTTCTAGAGGGACTGAAGATACATAGAAGTGAATGTGAATGTTAAAAGTAATGGGCCAGTGACAAATAAATTACAGAGAAGGTAACAAATTAAGACATTAACAAAGATAGCTCTGGTTTAATTTCTCTATAGGCCCTGTGTCCTTCTAACCCTAGAGGCCATGCATTTTCTGTCCTTTTTAGGAGCAGACAACGCTTGGGCTTTGCATATGGAAATAAGAACAAATGACTCTTAATTCCTAATGAGAAAAATATCAAAGTGAGCAGTATTCCCTATGTGTGCCATAAGGGGCTTGTAATTGAAAGGTCTGCGGAAGAAAGGGTTCCAAGCAGAGGGAATTCCTTTTAATGAAGCTTGGATTTAGTCCCATTATTCTAATAAAGTGTAATCAATTGGTGCCGACAATCTGAAGGTCTAGTTCAACCTCTGATTAGATCTTGGTTGTTTTTAAGTCCACGGGCACGAGAAAGGGAAACACAAGTTAATAGGCTTTTGGGTCAGTGATCCACACTTCCTGAAGCAAGCTGGAGTTCGAAGGAGGGCAATTTGAAAGCTGTCTTAGCATAAATCTAAAGCAAGGCTCTGGCTGTCCAGGGGGAACCGGGCCCTCAGCACTCCCCAAGACATGCTTTGAGCCGATTCTACTCTTAATCCAATTTACTCAGCCGAATAAGTCCCACTGCTTCAGCTTGCCAACAAATTAAAATCCAGCTTCATAAAAACACCTTGAATTTGGAAGGTATTGGCTGGCCCACTAGACTTGAAACTTCATTTATTCTGGCTAACTTCTCAATTATCTTCCCAGCAGTGGAGATGTGTAAAAGTGCAAAAATCAATAGGGTTCTATTCCCATTCTATTGGAAAGGGAAAAATTAATGAGATAGGACACTCTCTTAATCAGAAATAAATGTTTTAATTCAGATAATGACATAGTTTTCCCTCGCTGAAGGATGACAAATGCTGGGCTGCGCCCCCAGCAGAAGCAGTTTCAATTTTATTGTAAATATAAAAGGTATTGATCGGTGAGATGTACAAACCCCATTGCTTACAAAAGCCATTCAGGGGGACTGGGAAAACTATTAAGCACTGGGTCAGAAATCAATAAACAACACTGAAATGTAGCAGAGGTCGCCCTAGGCTTTGTGGCATCTTTGAAAGCCAAGTGGCAGGAATAGTGACAGAAATGTCTCTTGTGGAACAATGTTGGGGATGAAGAGGGTCAGATGTTTAATCTCTTCTGTGGTTTGACAGGTCCTGGGAACAGAACTAATGTAGTCTTCCACTGCTGTCTTTGATTTAAATACATGCTGATTCATCCCCTTGCTGACAACTGTGTTTATTGGCTTTGGGGTGCCTAAATGTATTGGCAGGGGAAGAATCAGGGCATATTTGCCAAGATAGAGCAGTTGTGTTTATGCAAATGGGTCACACCTTAAGTCCCCTTCTCTCCTTTCAGGAAGAAATAAACAGACACCAAAACTTCTTTTCATCACACCGAGAGTTGGGTGTACAGTTTACCACACTGAACCTCCTATTAGAGCAATTACAGGGAAGATGATAGAGCTTTAAGTATTTTTTTTAACAGCTGGCTCAATGTAATATTTCTCCTTTTGGGGTTTTAATTTTAATACTTGCATTAAATTCAAATGTAGTTTGTGCTTTCCTTTCTCCAGTCCTTTATTAGGGGTTAGCATATTCAACAGTCCCTAGACCACCCTCCTTTCAAATCTGGTATTTGGGGGCAAATAGGTTATAATCGATCGTCATTTTTCCCCAACCCATCCCCTACCCCCTAAGGTGGCTTTGAAACTAGACGAGGTAACCCAGATTAGAGACCACCCTTCTGTTTTGAATGGAATTGGGTTGAAGTTTTAAATAACATGAAGATAGTCATTGAACTAAAACACAGCTTCTGTTGCTGAAAATACCAGGCAAGAAATATCCAGAGTTGAGAGAAATTGCATAAGGGAAGAGATTCTATGCATGTAGGTGGAATCCAATTTTTCTAATAAGACATTGATCTGAAAGGTTTAAAGCTGAGTATTGAAACTTTTAACAACATCATTTCTGAAGCAGAGACAAAGTCTTCTCTCTCCCCAAAATGCCAGGAGCTGCACCTTGTGTTGCTGAAGACTGTTCCCCTCTTGACACGGGTATGATTATGAGATTGGTGAGGGTCAGGCTGCCCATCAGTAGGTGAAGTGTTTAGCTGCTGAGGATTTGAGTTTCATCTTACCTCAGGTATTATGTCAGTTTCATGTCATTTTCATCCCTGAGAATGATTTGAGAGCGCTCCTTGTCCCCTGTTATTGCGGTCACTTGACCTCAGATGTAACTTCTGTCGAATACCATCATTTTAACAAAGTCGAGGAGTTGCACATCCCTAGCCAAAGCCGACCTTGCTAGCCTGCAGCTTCCCAATTGGCTCTGATGGCAGATTTTACTGCCCCTCCGTTCCCAACAAATGAATGTTAAGGCCTCAATGAATTTGTTCACATTGGAAGTTAGAGTTTTTCATTGCCATGAGCATTTTAAAAATTTAATCCCCCTCCCCTTTTTGTATTTGGTCCATAGTACTGGTATTTTTCTTTTTACATGTGGATGTTCAAACATGGAAAACTACTTTCTGCTTTAAAGCAATATTCTTACTCCCTCAAATGGCAATTCTACAATTGCCACCTAAACTAGCGATGACACATCTTGATTTCCTGTCTGGAAGATGTGTTCCCTCTTCCCTCACAATCTGTTGCCTCCCTGTCCCTCGTCCCTTGTGCTTTTAGCATTTTAAAGTTATTCTTAAATTTACAACAAGAAGAAAAGTAATTGGGCCATCATGATTTTCAAAAGCGCTCTAACTAGAGTACATGTCCTCATTTCTGGGCCCTCGGGCTAGTTCTAAGGAACTGATAGCCTCATAGTAAAAGGAAGCTTCTTTCCAATAGCTCGTATCACAGAAGAAGCTGCTGGCTTAAGAAAGTGTAGGGAGATTATCCCAGGTTACATGGCAAGAGTGAGACACAGAACAGGGACCAGAATCTTTGCTTTCCAAGTTCTTTCCCTGCTATGGCCACACCCAACACCAGTGCCAAACTGCGCCTAGAGCTCAAAAGGCCTGCTCACTCTCACCATACTGCACTGGCATATTAAGAGTGCCTAGTATGGTGCCTGGCATCTAGAACAGGGTTGGCAAACTTTGTATGTAAAGGGGCCAGATTGTACAACTTTTAGATATTACTGGCCACATATGGTCTCTGTCATACATTTGTGTGTGTGTGTGTGTGTGTGTGTGTGTGTGGTGTGTATGTGTGTGGGTTCATAAGACCTTTAAATATGTAAAACCCATTCTTGGCTTCTGGGCTGTACAAAACCATGTTGCAGGTAAATGTGGCTTGTGGGCCACAGTTTTTTGACTGATCTATGAACAGCAAGGTGCCTAATATATGTTAGTGGACTGTAAGATGAATGTGGGGATTAACTGTTCACTTTAGGGTCGGATAAACTGGTTTTAGTGAAAGTACTTCCCACCCAAAGGCACTTGATAAGTGTTAGTAATTACCACCTTCTGGGAGCCTAGATCAGTTGTAGAGTTGGAGCATGGTCCAATGACCCACTGGTTCCAAGTTTGAAAAGCACACCCCGCTGGGCCAATGTTACCTAAATCATAGTTTTCCATTTTCTTCACGAACCATATGGAATTGCTGCTGTTAGGCCATTTTTCATGTACAAGAATGGCCAACTCTGTGGTTCAACATAATGTAGTCTTCCCACATCACCTAAACAAGATAATATATGAATGTCAGGCTAAGAGATTTACTGCTTTGAGTTAGGTAATGTAAGTGATTGTCTTCTCATCCAGGGACACGGCATGAAGAAGCCAAGTCCATTCCCTATATCATGGGGTCAGCTAAGATCGGGACCTGAGGGCCTTGTCACTAGCTTGCCTTCTACACTACAAAAATAGAGTTTGGTGGCACCGTGGGGCACTCCACCACTCCCTCCCCACCCAGTCCAGGCTGTCTTTCCACCTCTGTCATCAATATCTAGCTTTAGTAGGTGTCTGTTGTGTGTTTGGATGCTGGGATGTGGAGGCAGAAGTCTGGGAATGGAATAAAATTGGTGACATTTGGGAAATCAGGGCAAATTATGACCATAGCTCCTTTGCACATGGCAGGTCTATAGTTGCTTTAATGATCTGTCTTTTAGATTTATACAACTTGGAGGAGGCCCCAGGCTGGTCCCAACAGCTAACTGAAGACTGTTCTCATTCCCTGAATCAGATTGTCCCTGTGGACTCCCCCTTTGATGTCACTTCAAAGAACAAATCCTTATGGTTTTAAGAATCTTTCCTCTAAGACATTAGAAAGATTTTTTAGACCCTATAATTTGGGGAACTCTAAGACTCTTTAAAGATCTTGCATTCAATTTATGCTTATTTGGCACCTATAAGGTGCTAGGTGCTCTTCAGTCCAAATTAGTATTCTTAAACCCAAGTGAGCTTTAACACAAACTCTTCAATACAAGTGAACAAAACGAAGATTCCGGTCCTCTTGGGGCTTACATTCCAAAGTGAAGAACAGACAATAAACAAACAAGCAGGAAAACCATCTGGT
Organism: Cebus imitator; assembly: GCF_001604975.1. NCBI lineage: Eukaryota > Metazoa > Chordata > Mammalia > Primates > Cebidae > Cebus > Cebus imitator. Next base: position 2,661,085 of record NW_016107450.1, on the reverse strand, counting down.
GGCTAGATGATGATTAGCTTTCTAGAGATAAGCATGGAAAGAGGCAAGGAGCGAGAGTTACAACGGGCTTCCATAATTAAGTGACAATTGAGCCAAACTCTGAAGGATGATGGGGGAGCCACACGGGTGTCTGCCCAGGATACAGCACAGCGGTAGGTGTGCTGTTGCCTGGGCTGTTCAGGGAGCAGTCAGGAGATACATGTGTTTAGAGCAGAGTGAACCAGGGGGTCAGAAGTAGTAGTTGAGATGGGAGGGGTTGCAGAGGCCAGATTCTGGGGGGTCTCACAGGTGATTTTCACAAAACAATGTTTCCTTTGTTCACTGCGGGATCCCCCAGTGCCTAGCCAGCTCCTTGGCACTTCGAGTAGACCCTCAGTAAATATCTAAAAACAGTGTATGCACAAGCCACAAAAATGGGTGTAGAAAGGCTTGAATAACTTGGGCACAATCGTGGAAGATTGCCCCTTAATACAGTACTTCTAATTTCACTTTGTGTTTTCTATCTCAATGCAAAATTTACAGAGATAGCAGAATAAACAGAACCAAGACTTCTATCTCATAACTTAGTGTATCCTGCTTTCTTTGAACAGATCTGTTATTTTTTCTATAATTAAATTCTTTTGGGGTTTTCTCTTTGGGTTGGAGGGGCTCTCCTTTTGGTTCTGATGCCCTGCTCATATTTTGGGTAGCTTCCTACCTGTTCTTCCAGACTGGGTTCAGGACCAGCCTCCTCTGTAGTGTGAGTTGCGTTATAATCTACAAGACACAATTTGGCACCTGATTTCCAGCATCATGTGCCTTTGTCTAATGGAATCATGGGCCTCAATGTCCTCTTTCCTCAGTGAGTTATCATCTCTCTTGGGGCCGGGCAATGTCTCACGCTTCTTGCACATTCCAGCAACAAACTGATGTGGCTGCCATAAATACTGCCAACTGATTTTGATAAACTCTATGCATGTGTGTGTGTGTTAGGAAAAATAGTTTAGACTTAATCCTCTCTGGAACCAAGAAAACAGGATACATTAACTTTCAAAATACCTTTCATTTCCTCAGTAGTCACTGTGCTCCACGTGTCTGATCTGTCTTGTCAGGTGGAGAGCCTTGTGGGAAACAGCATTTGCTCTTCTGGGGAGGCAGTAAGTTACGGTTTGGTTTCAGAAGCTTGGTTTGAATCTCAACTCCTAAACATTTTTTGTTTTTGAGACAGGGTTCTGCTCTGTCACACAGGTTGGAGTGCAGTGCCAAGATCTCAGCTCATTGCTGCTTTGACCTCTGTGGCTCAAGTAATCCTCCACCCTCAGCTTCCCATGTAGCTGGGACTATAGGCTCATATCACCATGCCTGACTAGCTTTTGCTAGAGATAGGGGTCTCACTACATTACCCAGGCTGGTCTTGAACTCCTGGCCTCAAGTGATCCTCCTGCCTCAGCTTCCCAAAGTGCTGGGATTAAAGGCGTGAGACAGCACACCGAGCCCTTAGTTGTTCTGTCTTGCATAAGTATCTTTGCTTCCTTTAATCTCTGTTTTCTCATCAGAATGGGGATGGTTATTACCTCTCAGGAATGTTGCAAGAACTGAAAAAATAATGTATGTAAGACAGTCCCTGGCATTTTGTATTTAACAAATCGCAAGTATTGCTAAAGGAATAATGAAAAATGGAAATCATAGCAAAGTTTTAAAAATTAATTTAACTATTATGTTTGCTCCTTGACACTCTATCTTCCTGAGAAGATAAATTAGGAGTTAGTATCAACCATCTAGAAACTTGTTTAAGTGGATTTCTGGAAGCCATTGGGAGGGGTGGGGTGAAGCATTTGAAACATAGGGATTGGCTTGGGGAAAAGACAGTTTTAGAAAACTGGGTGCATTTGGATCACAACCAGTTCATTAAGACTGAAGGTTCGCTGTGAAAAGGACCAGGTCAGGGCCAAGGCAGCAGAAGCGGGCAGCAGCCACATGCTGAAGAGCCTGGAGCTTCCTGCTAAGAAGATGGGATTGTACCCAGGAGGCAGTGGGGGAGGGCATTGAAGGAGTGTGTTGTTCGCCTGCATTTCTGACTTTCCCACCACCTTGTCTTTCTTGTGTTTATCTTGTGCAACAATAAACTATCGGAAGTTATCACACTTCTATAGTAGGTCTAAGAACACACACGTGATATTGACTTTTGTCAAAATGGGGAGCATTAGCCGGGTGCAGTGGCTTACGTCTGCAATCCCAGCACTTTGGGAGGCCGAGGCAGGCAGATCACTCGAGCTCAGGAGCTTGAGACCAGCCTGGCCAACATGGCGTAATCCCATCTCTACTAAAAATACTAACAATTACCCGGTGGGGGCAGCACACGCCTATAATTCCAGCTACTAGGGCGGCTGAGGCAGGACAATCACTTGAACCCAGGAGGTGGAGGTTGCAGTGAGCCGAGATTATGCCTCTCCACTCCAGCCTGGGTGACAGAGTGAGACTCTGCCTTTAAAAAAATAGAAAGAGGGAGTATTTGTATAAAAGCAACAACATAATTTTAGTATTCATGTTCTTTGATATAAAGTTATATTTTAAATGTCATAGAATCATGAAATAGAATGCTAGAGATACAAAGCGATTCAAGAAATACCCACTCTCCAATACCTTACCAGAAGGTAAGACCGAGGCCCAAGAAATTCACCCTGTCCAAGGTGATTATACAGTCCGAGGACATGACAGAGGCTTTGTAATTGCTCTTTATCACACACTTGTTTTGCTTCAGGCATTGTGCTGGGCACTGCATCTACATTGCCTTTCACTCACAACAATCTGGATGAAAAGGATTGTATCACCCATAGTATAGATGAGTAAACTGAGGTGCACATACATCAAGAACACACAGCTGATTAAGTGGTGGTGATCAAATTCACTTTTACCTACATCTAAAGCCTAAGTTCTTATCACTGTCCCACATGGTAACATATTAAATAGAAATGGGACCTCAGTCAGCACTCCTCTCTTCCAGCCACGGTTTCCACCTGTCAACCTTCTCCAAAGTTGAGTCCTAATTTAAGCCAGGCCAGCACTGGGTTGGCTGCATCATGTTGACCCACAAAGAACTGCTTTTATTGTCTTGCCCTTTGGTGGGTTGTTAATGCTGCAAATTTCTACTAAGGAATAGTCCTGTACAGAAGGCATCACTTATGTGGGCATTTTATTGGAATGCTCTATTTCATCACAGAGTACCCTCGTTATGAGGAACCCTGGGTGAAACTCCTGTCTTTCTCAGTTTAGGATTAACTGGGCTTCTCCTAAGAGCTTGGCCTGTGGGCGTATTGTCTCCTGGTTGCTGTAAATGCTGTGAATGATCAGATTTTCCTTTTCGCACTGGTTGCTAGAGCTCTCTGATCCCAATGTGAGTCCCACCCATGATGAATGGACAGAACTTCGTAGTCTGCATTGCTAAATTTCAGTCTCACTCCTGGCTCAGTTTCAGGTTCAGAGTCCTACACCTTTTCTTTTGTCATCAATTTCTAATTTGTTTTTCCCTGATCTAATGTATATAATCTGACAAGGAACCTTGAATTGTTTTCAGAGCAAGGTGAGGTATAAATATTTAAACAGAAGTTTTAATTCCTTGTTGAATCTCCAAACCTTTTCGTAAAACCTGGTAACAGACTCAACCTGCCCAATATTCCTGTCGATCTTGGCATAAGGAATAAGAAACTAAGTTATAAACTCCTTACACAGAGCAGTCACCCTGGGAACACTGCAGGACCCAGGTGGGGACATCCAGGAGATGGAACGGTTCCCCACTGTCCTGTCCAAATGAACTAGGATGCTGTATCCATCCTACCTAATTAAGGAGTGCTTGAACACAGGGCCTTTTTCTTGATTTACAAACCCTCCTCATCATCATTTATAGTGCACTGATATGTGAAGGCAGGGAGGAGAGACACTTAAGGGAAGATGGGTATTTCCTCAGATGACATTGGTGAGGGCAAGTGTCACCTTCACACAAACACCTCCGCTCAGATAGCTTGTTAAGAGTTAGGCGGCAGCGGATGGAACATGCTGTACTTATTGACAAAGCACTGATATTATCCGTATTGGTACAGAAATTCAAGGACAGGACATAGATCAAGTGAGCCCAGTAGCGTGTCTTTAACACTTGCTAAAAGTTAAGCCTGCTGCTAGTTTTGATGCATATGAAACTGTTTCCTCTTCAACCATAATACAACTCCTCAGAAAGCTCACCATTTTAGTGATTTTAGTGGTCACATCATTACTTCTTATTCCTAAATTTAGGTGTCCTGTTCTTTCCTCACACCCCAGTGCCAGCCCATATCATTGCCAACTGGATATTTTTTACAAAGATGTCGCCCACCACTCAAACTCAAGCTACCCCAAATCGAACCAACTCCTCCATCTCAATTTCCAACACCCAGACTTTTCTTCATCTTTTCCTTCATCTCTAGTCTCATATACCTAGTCTTGTCAGTTTTCCAATAGAGTTCTCCTCGTACCCTCTCTCTCTTCACACTTCTGTATGTTCCAGACCTTCGTCACTACCCACTCTTCACTGTGCCAGGCACTGTCGTTATCTAAATGTGTCCCCACTCGCTCCCAGTAGACTGCAAATTCCTCAAGCGCATTCATTTTGCATCTCTGGTGCTTAACACAGATGCAACATTGAGACTCAGTAAGTGTCTGCTGGCTTCATGAAGAAATGAATACATAGATCACTACCTGTATTAGTCTGTTCTCATGCTGCTGAAGACGCACCTGAGACTGGGTAATTTCTACAGGTATATGAGGTTTAATAAACTCCCAGCTCCACGTGGCTTGCTACTGAAGGTAAAAGGCATGTCTTACATGGCAGCAGGCAAGAGAGAGAGAGAAAGAGTCAAATGAAAGGGATTTCTCCTTATAAAACCATCAGAGCTTACTTGACTGATTCACTACCACGACAATTGTATGGGGGAAACTGCCCCCATGATTCAGTTACCTCCCATGGGTCCCTCTCACAACACGTGGGAATTATGGTGGAAAATTATGTTGGGTAGGAAAACCCAAATTACACAGGACTTTGAAAGCCAGGTGGAGCAGTTTGAACTTGACCCAAATAGAACTGGTCTTCAGTAACAGAGGGGGGATAGTACATACTTCTCAGTGTTTGGGAAATCAAGGGAAAACACATATAATACAAAGCAGCCAAAATAAAGCTACCATTATAGATTCTCAAAGATGGTAAAGTCATTACTTTTAACGTTTTGTTTGTGCACGTCTTTACTCTCATCTAGATAAAAGCTGCTTGATGGTATGGGCCACAGGTGATATTTTTCTTTTGCTTTTTTTTTGAGATGGAGTCTTTCACTGTTCCCTAGGCTGGAGTGAGGTGGCACGACCTGGGCTCACTGCAAATTTCATCTCCTGGGTTCAAATTATTCTCCTGCCTCACCATCCCGAGTAGCTGGGATTACAGGCAGGCACCAGCACACCCAACTAATTTTTATATTTTTAGTAGAGACAGGGTTTCACCATGTTGACCAGAATGGTCTTGAACTCCTAACCTCAAGTGATCTGCCCACCTTGGCCTCCCAAAGTGGTGGGATTACAGGCATAAACCACCATGCCTGGACCTTTTCTTTCCTTTTTAGAGATTTGTGTCATTTACAATGGCTGAGTGTGACCCTTGGGTCTGGCAGGCACAGCTTGGGTGTCCTCTCTACAAGCTCTGAAAATGTAGGCACAAGTCTCTCCACCTCGTTGTGCCTCAATTTCTTCATTGGTAATTTTGCTTTAAGAATAATAACTACCTAATAGATTACTGTCAGGAAATAGTGTACATAATGTGCCTGCCACATTACTTTACAAAATTACTTTTGTGCCTGCTGCAAAGTAATTTTGAATAAACAGTAATTCCTATTAATTTTGAATTAATAGCAATAGTAGTAAATAGTAATAGTTACATAGTAGTTATACTAATTAGTACCATAATACTACAGTAGCTATACTAATATAATAGTTACTACTCATACTTGTTACATTTACTTTTGTGATATTTTTAGCCTGAAGGGAAATTTCTTTTAGAAGTCAGGGTTAGAAATAGCTTCATTGCTCTTGATGGACTGCTGCCTCCCATCGCTATATAAACTGGGTTTCTCCAGCTGCCAGGAAGCTCAAAATTTAACTTGAAGTTTAATCATAGCAGCTGTGTAGACCTAGTATTAGAAAATACATTTGATTTCTCCTTTTTCTAGTTGTATTTCCTACTCCATCTCTGTTTCTGTATTTCCCTAGTATTGTAAGCTGCCTTTCCAAGCCTTCTCTTTCAGGCATTGCTTCCCACCCTCTTCTAGGTCATGGTCCCCTTGACTGAACCTTCTCTCTGATAAATCTACATGTGAGTCTTAACCCCCTCCCCTACAATTTTGCATCTAATTTCAGGATACTCCTGGGCTTCCTGACGTCCTCTCCAACTAAGAGCCCCTGATTTAGGTGGTGACTGGATAAAATAAAAGGGAGAGAAGACAGGAGAAGGTGGGGCGGGAGTGGAGGGATTAGGAAGAAATATCACAAAACCTTAACACTGGAAGAAGCTTGTGAGTCATTCATGCGACTTCCCTCAGGGCTGGGACGCTAGAACACCTGCTGCTAAGGAAATAACAACTCTGCCTCCCCCTTGCCCCTGGGGGAGGCTCCTGCTCCCAGAACAGCCCACTGCAGAACTGGCAGCACTCCCTGGCGGAATGCCTCCCCTTCCTCTGCTCAATCGGCCACCTTGTCCCCTACAGGATCATGCACACATCTGCAGGCACCCCTTCAGCTACCGGAAGACTGTTCTCATGGTTGCTAGAGCCTTCTCTTCTCTAGAGCAAAACAGCTGCCATGCCTTCAGTCCTGATTTGGTTTGGTCCATACCTCCTGTGGAATCTGCTTTTCAAAGCTGCCCTCCTCTCGTGGGAGTGGAGCTCAGGAGCCATATTTATACCATGTCCCTCCACCCCACCCCCATCCCCCAACCCATGGCTGATGGAATTCAGGAGAACTCTGAGCTTAGATAAGGGGCCAATCATACATTCTTCGCTGGACATTTGGAATTGGATTCAGGGACACTAGTTTCTGCTGGTCTTTTGAATAGAAAGATGTAGCCCTGCCGGCTCCTCTGTGCCTTCTGCGGTGTGATGCTCTGTCTGCATAGCGGAGAAAGCCCAGAGTGAAGTGGGTGCAGGGGAGAGGCTCGGAAGAGGGTGCGGGTGGCGCTGGAGAGGGAAAGAGAAAGGAGAGTAATTGCCACTTCTGGACAGCTCTCCAGTTCTTGGTTCCATTCTTCTTTCGATCTTAGCTGCTCTTTTGCGTTCCATCAAATATCCCTGTGACCTTGTAATAAATGCCCCTTTTTGGTTTAAACCGTTTGAAGTGAGTTTCTGTTAAGTGCAAAGTCAGTCGTCTCCTCTCCTCTCCTTTCTCCTCCTCCCCAACCCTCCCCCTCTCTCTTCTCATTGCTCCTCCCCATAATTCTTCTGTGCTCATGACCTTCATTTATTTCTGTGCCTTTCCACCGTCCACATTTGCCTTGCTGCAGATCGCATCTCTCCAGCTATTTAATCCTGAAGCTCTGCTTCTCTTTTGAATAGGGAAGCCTGGTCTCTCATTCCAACCTCACTCTCTATAAGGCAAAAAACTTCTTTTCCTCTAAACCTCCCTCGCTGGTCACTGAGATCAATGAGTCCTGACCTCTGTCATTGTCTCTGGCTTCCGATTCTCCTCCCCGAGTTTCAAGATCTCTACATGTGGTAATCCCCTCTCCAACCACGGCCTCAAGATCTGCCTGTTTCCTCCTAATCCCAACAGCTACATGGTTGCCCTCGTTCACGATTACTGGGAAGTTGTCCTCCCTAGCCTGTTGGCTAGCAGCTTCCTCCACCTACTGTCACTTTACAAAGCTTCCAAAAAATGATACTTCTAAACAAGATGCTGCCCGATCCACATAAACCTGATGAAGAAGGCTGCATCCCATTTCCAGCTCTCATCACTTTAAGCTTCTCGGGGGATGTTTGTTCTCTGATGCACTTACAATTAGAAAGAGTGGAAGAATCACTGTCCTGGTCAACTACCTTCAATGTCTCCCCGTTTTCCTCAGGATAAGTTTCAAGCTTCTTCGTTTGACAGTCAAAGTTTTTCCACATCCTGATCACTACCAACATTTTTTAGGGACCCTCCTCTCAAGCCAGACCATCTACCCATTGTTTCCAGATCTCACCTTGGGTTTTCTCACCTCTGAGCTATGCATTCACTGATTCATGAGGCACATATTTGCTGTGGTACCAGGCACTGGGGATGAAAGCCTGAAAGAGAGTCTGCTGTCAAACGTGCTTTCATCCACGCCAGTCTGGAATGTTTTCTATCTCTAGGCCATTCCTTTGTACTAAATTCTACCCATCCTTCAAATTCCCACTAACCTCCATCTCTTCCCCAATCACCTCTGCCTGAAATGACCTCTCTCTCTTTTCTTTTTGAGACAGAGTCTTGCTCTGTTGCTCAGGCTGGAACGCAGTGGCGCCATTTCGGCTCACTGCCACCTCCACCTCCCGGGTTCAAGCGATTCTCCTGCCTCAGCCTCCCGAGTAGCTGGGAGTACAGGTGCACGCCACCACGCCCAGCTAATTTTTAGTATGTTTAGTAGAGATAGGGTTTCACCATGTTAGCCAGGATAGTCTCGATCTCCTGACCGTGTGATCCTGCTGCCACAGCCTCCCAAAGTGCTGGGATTACAGGCGTGAGCCACAGTGCCTGGCCAAAATGACCTCTCTTAAACTTCTGTTTGCCTTTTCATTTGTACTCTAATGTTACTTAGCACTTAACATCTGGATTTGAATCTGCACACTATGTCTCCTGGACTGGATTTCAGATCCTTGAAAAGCAGTGTCTACCTTCTGCCTCAGCTGCCCATGGGCCCTTGCACAGAGGAGGAGCTAAATAAATGCGTGGGATTTATTGCTGCAACTTAGAGTCAAATTTCCTTAAAACAACCGCAAGTGAATGTGGATATGCATTTGCCTTTCGGTTGACTGGCCTGATTTGGTGCGTCCATTGGTTCAACATCCGTATGTTTAAAATCAACCATGTCATTCGTGCTACAATATGGAAGAACCTTGAAAACATACTGTATGGAATGTTTTCCAGCCAGTCACAAAAGGATAAATATTGTATGATTCCGCTTATATGAAGTACCTCAAGTAGTCAAATTTATAGGGACAGAAACTGGAATGGTGGTCACTAGGGGCTGGTGGAAGGGAGAATAGGGAGTTAATGTTTAATGGGCATGGAGTTCCAGTTGAGGAAGAAGAACACGTTCTTTCTGGTTGTACAACATGTGAATGTACTTAATGTCACTGAATGGTAATGCTTAAAATGGCAAATTTTATGTTATGTATATTTTGCCACAATAAAAAAAGAAATCAAGCCGGTTCTAGGCTTTGTAAGATGGTGGTCCGTATCTCCCACTTCGCTGGACTCCTCCCATCACCTCCCGTTCCTAGTCATTTAGTAGCACAGAATAAACACTCAGGGAAGTGAAGTGCATGGCATTATTTCCTTGGAATTGAGAAGGGAAATTAGACCGGGAATCCTTGAAAATGCTTTATACACTTCTCACGTTTCACCTTGTCGCTGTCTCTTCAGGATGTGAGTGGAAAAAAGTGTCAAACCTCAAAGCCAACGAGAGAAGGTGTTTTCTGAGCTCAGATGAAGAAATCTGCAAAATTAGGAAATAATGTTTGTGCCATTTCTGGAAGCTCTGGACGGGCTCGGTTCACCTCCAAGTGATTTACCTGTGGCTCGCGATGATTATTTACTTGGCTATTCAGTTCAAGACAATCACGGGAATGTACGGCCCATAAATTAGAATAGCTATGAAACACAGGCTGCCTTTATGTTGAAACATAACTTTTGCGGTTTTTTTTTTTCACAAAGGGAAAATACATTTAATATACAGTTCAGAGTGATCACTGTTCTTACTGCCTCCTTTTTAATATCAGAGTTCAGATCGGATCTCCTGCCTGTCCTAGGTTTTTGCCCTTGTGGCTCATAAAGCGACAGGAACAGATAGTTTGCCAAAACTGAGCCATGCTGGGGAGCTCTGAGGCCCCTTTGATTTGCTTCTTCTACCACCCCCATCCACGGTCCCAACCCCCAAGGTTTGGTTGCTTCATTGTTCTGGGGGGTTTTTCATGGCAGGTGAACATGGAAGTGGGGTCAACTATGCGAGTAGGGAGAAAAGCATGGACCTGAAGCTGGGCCCACCGGCTCTGAGTCCAGGCTCCACCATACACCAGTACTGACCCCAGGCAGGGGGACTTCATTGTACACATCTGTCAGGTGGGGCTAAGAACACCCCATCCTTGAGTTCTCATGAGGAATAGAAATAAGGAATAGCTGCACAGGGCCTGGCATTGGATAAACAGTTGTAAATATATCGAAATGATCGCTTTTAAGTAGTCTGCACTTTTTTGGGGAATGGAGGAGCCTAAAATCGAACATAAACAATAAATCAGATGAAGGGAAGATTGAGTAGGGTGGCACCATCTAGTAAGGATAAATGCGTAGAAATATAATACATGAAAAAAGAATTTTTAAACATCTAGTAAGAGTGGAGGAAAAGCGGAAGCTGAGAGTCTGCGCAAGTCAGGAGCACAGACAACTCAGGTAGACACCAGTGGCTTGCAGGTGAGATTGAGGGGGGCGCCAAAGGTCCCTCTGAGATCTGGGCTGGCGCTGACGAATGAAGAAACAACAGTTCTAAAGTTTGGAAGCATGATCTGGTGGCTAGAGGCAAGTATCTGGGCTCTACTGCCTCTAGTGCTAAGGGGAGAGCACACTGGAGCACTGACTCTGGAGCCACACTGCCTGGGTTTGACTCTTGCCTCCATCCTTAGTCGCTGTGCAACCTTGAGCAAGTTACTTAACCTCTCTGTGCTTTCGTTCCTTGGAAAACGGAGATAATAATAGTACCACTCTTAAGGTTGTTGTGAGAATTAAGTAACGTTACTATATGTGAAACTCTTAGAATACTTCCTGACCCATAGTGAGCACACACACACAAAATATTCATTCTTCTTTCATTCAACAAATGTTTACGGTTTCTATGCTAGAAACTGGCAAAGCGGCTGTGAAATGATTTACAGTTCCTGCCCTCATGGGACTGAAAGCCTAGCCCTTAACCACCCCTTCTTGGTCCTTGTCAATGGCTGAGCCAAAAGAAGGCTTCGCTGTGAATTCTCAGGGCTATGATAAGAACTACGGGTTTTTTCTCTGCTTTCATTTATTTCTTGACTTACCTTCTTCTGCAGACTGCAGGTAATTGAGAGTTGTTGGGCCATTTTATAAAAGGCTTACAGATTTGAGGATACTCAATCAATGCTGAATAATAACAAGAGAAATATATAATGTATAAACAGATTCTGTTGGGGTCTTCACATTCCTTCTCCTCATTAATATATATGGGAGCACGCTTCCGCCGCTTTGCTCCCTGATGCAGACTGTCCCTGGGTCGGCAAGGAGTGGGCAGGCCCTGCGGAGTCCTGCCCGAGACTTGGTGAGGCTCAGAAGGAAGCTCAGGATCCAAGCAGGTATCTTCTTTGTAATTTTCAATGGGTTTTCTTTGACTTGAGAAGAGACCCTTTGCTGGCCTCTCAACCATGTGTCAGGCCTGGTGCTAAGCTAAGCACCTTCTCACGTTATTTTGCTTTATCCTTAAAACAACCGTGCAGTGTAGGTTCTATTGGCTTCTCTGAGTCCCACATGTAACAATTTGCTCAAGCTCAGTCAGTACAGCTGGC
>NW_016107450.1:2606784-2644284 GCF_001604975.1 Cebus imitator | reverse complement strand
CAAGATTGTTTTTATGCTCTAAGCTGGATTTTCATTAAAGAAGTATTAATTTAAATTAAGCACTCTGAGATCTTTATTAGTAATCAGCAGCAAATAAGCTGGTTAATCAGTTTATATACTCATATATATCTTTCAGAATCAATGTTTTCAATTGAGACCGTTGCCAAGTGGTTAGAATAAGACAGAGAGAAAACTCGCATGAAATACATTTCATTTGCTAGGCTGAAGTCTGCCGCGGCCCTATTGGCGTCTCGGAATGCAGTCATTGATGCATCTACGATGACTGTGTGAAATGTGTTTAATTGGCATGAAAAGGCACTAACTGAGAGCCGGTGGGTTTCCATTATCTGGGTGGACATCTTATTTACTTTAGCGGATCCTGGGAACAAGATGAAAGTATATGAGAACTGAGGTGGGGGGTTGGTACTTAAGCCGATGGGTTTTCTTGGTTGGTCGGGGGTGGCGAGTAGGGAGTTTTACAATCATCCAGGCGATGCAAAATGCAGCTCGGCAACAGCCCAGGTCTCCCTCGCACCCTGAGGACAAAGCCCAGTGGAACATTTTCCTAATTAGAATCTGCCGAATGCTGTTCACCCGGGGTGAAGCGGGCAAGCATGGTGGGTCTTTACATTTCCGAGGCTGCATTTTTATACCACTCCTCCCTTCCATGTAGCTCAAAAACAGGGTGGAGGAGAAGGTATCATTTTTAACTTCAACCTCAAGTCACAAAGGGGCACACAGGGGCTTCTTAAGATGCCTAGTGCTCGGTCGTCATCTGAATGTCTTCAGAATCCCTTGGGATGTTGGACATGCCATGATATCGTTCTGTTTGGCGATGCCTGCAGTTACCAGTTTCCTGCTAAGTGAATACTTCGTCATATTTCCATTGATTGCTACATTACAAATTGTTCCATATCCCAGTGGTGGAAGTTCACCCTGATGCCAGCTGTGGAGTGACAACACCTACACACCATCCCAAGAGGTTCCCACATTCTGTGCCATTTGCCTTTTGAGATCGTTATTTAGTGCATAATTCTCACGTCCCAGGTATGAGGGATAGAGAGAGGGTAACATGAGGATTATTTTCATCCTATTGAATCCTCCATGGAGAGGGCTTATTCATGTGTTTCTAAGTGTGTCGGAGGCTCCCGGAGTACAATAATACCCTCTATGCCTATACTCACTTCTACCCCAATCTTCAACCCAAAGACCTCTCAGGAAATGGGTCTCAGTTGCAAACCAAGTAAACTGGGGTTATTAAAAGCTGAGACAGATAGATGCATTAAGAGAATATATTTCTTACTTTAAAACATACTTTATTTTTACGTATTTGTTTTTTTTGCAGCTAATAGAGAGCTTTACAATGAAGTTTGGTTTCTATAGAACACATTTGAAGGCTCTCTGTATCTGAATCTGGAATCCGTGAAGTTGGAAGCTTAAATGAACTGGCGGATTGGGAATCCCCCTCCCAAAATCCCAGGGGTCAGAGCACATGTGTTGTGCTCTGACCCCTGGGATATGGGGAGGCAAATCACATCCTCGCTTCTTCTCCTTAAGGATGAGGCAGGTGTTAACTTCACCCAAGCACTGGCTGTCACAACTCACAGCTCAGAATTTGTGAGAAATATCAGCTCTTTCGCAACAGGCACCAGTAATAAAATAAGGCTTTTGGCCAAATTTATCATTGAAGGTTTTTTTTTTTTTTTTTTTTTTTTCCTCAATTGGAAATCAGAAGAGGGAAAAGACCAGTAAACAGGATGCTGGGTTTGCTGCACTAAATAATCCTATTGAGCTGTCAGCCCTGGATTACTGGGTGTAAAAACTACGAACCCTATCTTGTGCTCATGCCCAGTGGAATCCTTTGGAGAACTTAGGTGGCCAGACCTGGAATTTCAGGCAGTGTAGTAAATTCTTAAGGACTGTACTTTGCTTGGCAAAGAGGGTGGACATTCACTTTTCAGCCCTACTCTTTTGCTTCTCATTGCTCCCTGAAAGATCCAACATGCTACTGGTCATTAAATATCCCATAATCAGCAAAATTTTTTGTACTAATGTTTGTATAATACTACCACTTAATAGGTGCCAGACATACCAAGTGATTTCCATGTAATTATCTCATTTAATTTTCATAAGTATTCTACAACATGGAGACTTATTATGCCCCATTTTACAGGTGAAGAAACTGAGTCACTCGGCAGTTAAATAATGAGCCCACGATCACACACAGTACAGCTGAGCCAGGCCTTACAGTCAGTACTCTGACTTAAAAGCTTAAGCATTGAACTACCCTCTACTGCCAGCCAAATCCAGCTGGGTGAGTTTAGCCAAGGCAAATGATGTGACCCCTTACTGGCATGAGGGTTATTTTTGGGGCTCAGAATGATCAAATGTCACGGAAGGATCTTGCTCTGTCTCCATTACAACCCCATTGCTTAGCCAAACCTGTACTCACTGTCAGTGCTCCTTACAAGATGAGCAGATCTCCACATGCAGCCACCCTGTCCTGCGTCCAACTCCCAAGCTGTGAAACTGGGCTGACTGCTGAGTCTGCTCATTCCTCTGGGATTCAGAGGAGGCAGCATTGTATGGAAGAGCACGGCTGAGGCAGGAAACAGCTCTTCCACTGGGCATCCATGTAACTGTGAGCAGGTGACTCGACCTCACCGTGCCTAAGCTTCCTCATGTCTGAAATGAGGAAAATAGCAGAATCTACTTCATAGGATTGCTATGAGGATTACATGACTTAATATTGATGTGGTGCTTGGGATGTGGTCAGGGCCATAGAAAACTTAGTTACTAGTGTTATGTAATTATGTTGCTCTGTAACTCTCAAAGAAGCTGAAACAATGACCTTGAACTTTTGGACAAATCCAGTTTGGCTAACTGAGACAACGACGCGTTTCTTACCACTGCTGGGAGAACCGGGTGGTCTATAGAATTGGCCTGCTGTTCTGAAATTATCTAGACATGCCCTGCATGTGTTTGCATATAAAATTGTACAAGTCATGTATTTGTAAGAAATGTCTTTTCTTCATTCATTCAACAAAAATGCTTCATGCTCTTGCTCTGAATTAGGTACTGGAGACACAAAAATGAACAAGGCCATTCCCAAAGAGCACACAGTCTAGATGGCAGCAAATAACCTAACTGTGAGACAACATGGCAAATGTAGCAAATGCTTCAATGCAAGCATGAAAAAAGCAGAAGAAATGAAATGTGTTTGTACTGCTGGGTCAGGGGCAGTCACAGAAGCTTTCCCGAGCAAGCACCATTTGAGCCAGGCCTTGAAGAATGAGTTAGAATTGCCTGTTGGTGGATGAGGGCTGAATACGGACATCCAAACAGAAAGGACATCTTGAAAACAGGCATGAAGCTATAAAAATTTAGGCTGTGTTTGGGGAACATTCTAGGAAGGGCCGTGGTGGCGGTGCCCCACGCATTGGAGTAAAGATGAGGCAAGCAGCGGAGCGGGCTGTGAAGGGGAACACTCATTTCCTAGAGGCAGAAAGCAATGGTGTCTCATTTCGTTGGTTGCAAGCAACAGAAATGGACTCTGGCCCTTTGAGAGAACAGAGACTATGTAGGAACGGTTTGAGGCACAACAGAAGTGAAGTGAAGACTGTCTTCTTCAAGGACTACCTCACTGTGCTTTCTACCTTTGCTTTGATTCAAGGTCTCAGGAGAGAGACTCTGATTGGCTGAGCTCAGGTGACATGCTCACATCTTGGTTGTACAACACGGTAAAAGGAAAGTCTGGTGGGCAGAGCCTCCATGGACCCTTTCAGCTTTTAAGGTGGACAGTCAGCACACTAGAGGGCACCAAGACTACACCTAATCAGGAAAGGTAATTCCCCAAAAGGAAATCAGGGAGCAGCTACTTGATGGACAGACCTCACATTACAGATGTTCATTATAAATAATAATAACCTATGTTTATGAACCATCTGTTGTAAACTATGGTGCTTATATACTTTACATAAATGCTTTATTTAATCTACATAATAACCCTAGGAGTAGATTTACTCCACTTTGTAGAACTGGAGTAAACAAAACACATTTTTCCAAATGAAAAAAGTCACAGCTCAGAGAAGTTATGTCACTTGCCCGAGGTCACACAGCTAGTAAGTGAGCAAGCCAGAACTCAAAAACCTGGATGCCTCTGAGGGCAAATCTCTCAATCACTGCACGTTATACCTCCAAGCATTTGCAGGTGGGCACCAGCTCCCCACTGTCCCACCCTAGCCCTTTCTTCTGTCTTACCACCCCTGAATGGGCACAGTCAACTCGGGAGACCCAAGGATCTGGCTTATGAAAAGGAGCACAGACAGGCACCTTTCTCAGTTCCTGTACCTGTAGGCTGTCCAAACCAACTGGGCCTGCCTTGAGTTCAGGCCAAAACCTAATCTCTCATGCCCTTTGTGGGTATCATATGGAAAACCCCTAATCAGTTCCTTTCAAAGCAATTTATAATAATGCTTCCTCTTGAGCTCCAAGAATGGAGCGCTACGTATCCACAGGGCTTCAAAGCATGTTGTTTTAATTAATGGCTGAGCAGAAGCTTCTGTAATCCCTGTGGGCAGATCTGCCCTCATTTAAAAAAATTCCATGAGAATTAAACTTATCTCAAAAAGTAGCTGGGTTAACTTGTTCATCTGGTGGGAACGTCTCCCAGAGTACTAGGCCTGCCGTTTTGAAGTCTATAACCACGTATTTAATATAAGTAGGAAAAACCATTCATGTCATCCAGTCCCTCAGTCATCCAGTGAGTCCTTAATCTAGTTTCTACTGTCTAGTGGCCTTATCTGCTTATAAGTGTTATTTTACTCACCAAAACAGTGCAAGGTAGGTATTAGGATCATCATTTTATAGACAAGGAAATGAAATCTCAGAGAAGTTAAGCAGCTAGCTTGAGGCCACACAGCAAGTAAGGGGCTCATTCTAAGACCCTGTGCAGTGTTCTATATCTTGAGCACCAACCTGGATCTGAATCAGCCTTCACAGCTCCCTTCTCTGAACTGTCCAGAAAGAGTCCACATTTTCTGCCCCTTGTTGGGAGAGGATGACAGAGAATTCCAGCAAAATGGAGACTCTCGAACTGATCCCCCTTTCTCCAGAACTGTCCAACTCACCTTCGACTCCCAACTCACCTTCCACAGCGGCCACCAGCAACCTGTTTAAAATGCTACACTGACCATGCCGCTTAGCTTAACATCCTTCAGTGGCTCCCAGTTACCTTTGATAGAAAATCCACATTCACATGGAAAGTGAGACCCTTCATGATCCAGCCCTTGCCACCTCTTCTGTCTCATCTTCCAAAACATCCTCTGAATACCCATTTCACTCTAGCCATACAGCTCTCCCAACAACCTCGAAGACACCGGCACACCTCTGCTCACTTGTTCTTCTCTTTAGAACCCCTTTCCCCTTTATATGGGCTCAGTCAACTCCTATTCAACCTGTAAAACTCAGCTCAAGTATCCCCTTCTCCAGAAACTTCCCACCAGAATGATTGCGTCCACCCTCTGTGGCTTTTTCTGAAGATTTTTGTAGCATACCATGGGTACTCTCACTCTCCAATAGCAGGGATGACAGTCAGGAAGATTTTGGTCTGCATAGAACAGAAAGCCCTACCCAAAGAAGACTAAACAAAAAGAAAATAGTAGATTGATCTCACATAAAGGCCATTTGGATTGTAGACTGGGCTTCAGATGTGATATAATCAGGGTTTCTGAAATTTTCTCAGATCTGCCATCCCAGATATCTTTGTTTTGTCCTCAGGCCCATCTCCCCAGTGGTAACAAGACAGTTGCTAATAACAATTGGGGCAACATGCATAGAAGAGAAGAGAGAGAGCCTTCCCTGAAGTTGTCCTTCCCTTTGATGTGATGAGGGCTTTAGGTCACATGCTCATCCCTGGACCAATTACCATCACCAATTAAGCAATAGGCTGAAGCCATGTTGCCTGAACCAATTACAGACAAGGGTATGTATAGGATTACCATGACTGGTATAGTCCAGTGTGGGTCAGCTTTCCTAATATCACACAGCTTATGTACAGGAGGGGTAGGTGCTCAAGTTAAAATGGAGTTCTGGGCTGGACACTGTGGCTCACACCTGCAATCCCAGCACTTTGGGAGGCCAAGGTAAGTGGATTTCTTGAACCCAGGAGTTAAAGACCAGCCTGGGCAAGATGGTGAAACCTGTCTCTATAGAAAAATACAAAAATTAGCCAGGTGTGGTGGTGCACACCTGTAGTCCCAGCTAGTAGGGAGGCTGAGGTGAGAGGAATCCTTAAGCCTGAGAGGTGGAGGTTGCAGTGAGCCAAGATTATGCCACTGCACTCCAGCTTGGGTGACATGGTGAGATCCTGTCTCAAAAAAAAAAAAAAAAAAAAAAAAGAGAGAGAGAGAGAGAGAATCCTGTCAGGAGGGAGGAAGAAGGGAATGGGTGCTGTTTAAGCCCCCACCATAGCTGTGTAGGTGGTGTTCACACACACCTGTCCTCCCCAGTACTATAAGCCTCTCAAGAACAAAGACCATGATTTGCTTATCTTAGTATCCCATTGTCTAGCACAGTGCTTGAAAAACCTTTGAAAATAAATGAGATGAGTTAGCATGCTTAAAATATTGCCGGAGCTGAGGTGTATTCAAAGCTGATGAAAGATTCTGGTTGGCACAAGGTAAAAAGGAAAGGCATCATTTCTACCTGCTGGATCTCTATTTGGTATATAAATTAGACCTTTTTAAAAGACATGTTTCTGTCTGCCAGGCTTTAGAAACAGTGATCTAAGAGTCAGACATTTCCTATTAAAGTTTAAAAAACATAGCTTTAAGTCATACATTATATTGAACGCTTTCATATCTCATCTGATTCAGTAGGTTTTAAACCTCACAGAGGTCACATTTTAAACAGTAGTCACTTTTTACAACATCTCCAAACATTAAATAAAAATAAAAATTATTATGAAGACTAGAGATGTCCACAGAGACCATTTACATGACACTTGGTTATTATTATTAAGGACAATATTATTTGGAGTTTGGGGTTACAATGGCTAGCTCATCTCTAAGCTTTGATTTTTTTTCTTTCTTGAAGAAGGAAGGGCAATTCTATCTGTGCTTTTTTTCTTCCTTTCTCTCTCTTTCTTTCTTTCTTTCTTTCTTTCTCCTCTCTTTCTTTCTTTCTTTCTTTCTTTCTTTCTTTCTTTCTTTCTTTCTTTCTTTCTTTCTTTCTTTTCTTTCTTTCTTCTCTTTCTCTCTTTCTCTCTTTCTTTCTTTCTTCCCCTATTTAGAATAGCATTCTTAACCTGTGGCAATCTGAGGAATGCTATGAATCCCTCAAACATATGCAAAATTTTGTGCATATCAATATTTTCCTCAAGAGAGGGGTCATAGTTTTTGTTATGGTCTCAAAAGGGTCATTGTTTCACAAAAAGATTGAGAACCACGGACATTGAAGGAAAATTCCCCCAGGACCTCAGTTGTCTCAATGACTGGGGTTTCACATAACGAAGAAAAGCTATCCCCAGGGTTAGACTATTCACTTAGATTGGTGGCTTCCAGGAAATAGGTCATTCTTGGATTTCTCTTAGGATGTTCTAACTTAGAGAGGTCATCGAGTTTGTAGATACTTGAAGTGAATGGGGTTCTGGAAGGAGAAACTGGCAAAGCCACTGTGCAGCTCCCATATCCCACCCTCCCAACCCCCAAGCCTCTCCTTGACACACTCCTTAAGCTAAAAAGGTCTATCCTGATTCAGAAACACATGACTGCTGGCTCCCACATTTACTGGAGACAATTTATAATTTACCCAGTCAGTCTAGGGACTGGCTCACGTTTGTAAACAGAAATAAAGCTAGTGGTTTATTGTTGGTCTCTAAAATAAAATCTTACAATCTTGATGTGTCATCCCTGATCCAAAATAGGTTTTTTTTTTTAATTGTTGTTGTTTAAAAGGCTTTAATGTATTGAAGTCTGGTGGCAAAGGAAGGAAATTTGGGAGGGTGTGTGTGTGTGTGTGCGTGTGTGTGTGTGTGTGTGTGCGCGCGTGTGTGTGTGTGTGTGTGTGTGTGTGCATGCTGGTGCATATTCAAGGAGGGCTCCGAAAAGATGTTTTTGGTTCCCCCATGAAGCATCCTTGTCCAAGAAGGCAGGTTTGTTTTGCTAGTTATCTGCTTTTTCTTTGTTTCTCTTGTTTCAGTGTTCAGTTGCATTTTACTGTTCAGAACTTGAAGGATGCATTCAAACTTATGGAGCATGACATTTTAACTATCTCATCTCACCATGATTCATCTCAATTTACTTTCCTCCAAACTGTAGTCTTGAGAAAGCGCGCCATCTCCGGGTTCTCCAGTGGGTAGAAGACCATAAACAGCATTAAATGAGCCCAATGTCAGCTAACTTCTGAGCAAGGCTCACTCATTAGATCCTTATTGTTCTCCTAATGAGATGCTTTCCTTTAAGCTGGGAACATGTGGAACATTAGCAATGGCCTCTGTAGTGTATTGCTGAATGTTCAATATGAACCAGCGGAGGTTAAATAACATGATGAATCAAGCAATCCCAAAGGAACGTGGTGATGTGCTGAGCCCATCGGGGCCCTGCAGACCCTTAACACTTTCTATGTGAGGCTTCTGTTCCCCAAACAGTTGCTTTGCCCCAAATGATGCACTGCCCGCAAAACGTATCAATCCCAGGACCCAATATATGCCTACTGGAATATATTTTACTGTCTCTAGTTGACTTCCAGTTTAGAGTTCAACTGCAACTGAACTTTGGTGGTAAAAAATCGACTCTGTCTTCATTCGCTTAGGAACCTCTGCTTCTGAGTAGAATGAATTGATAATGAGGTCATGAACAAATATTATTAATGCCTTTTATTATTTCTATGGATGTTAACGTGTCCAATTGACGCACAACTTTCTACCTCTCTAGTCTAACACTCATGACCCTTGGCACCCCTTTTGCATCCTCTCTCTCTTTGTTCATTCAGTCACAAATACAGTGAAAGAATAATATATCACGAGCCATGACCCCTTGGCCTTTATGAATTATCTGTTTAGAAAGATGTGAAGCCACCTTTTATATCCACCATAATAGATACTTAGACATAGTGGATCAATAGTGAACAAGTTTGCTGGTTATAGTTAATGGGTACCAAAGGGACACTCTGGCAGTGACCTCTGACATTGAGGCTGACAAGAAATCTATACCAGCAAAACATAAGGAAGACGGACAGTTTTTAAAGTTATGAATGTAGATCTTTGCAAATCATGATAATTTTCTCCTGGTGGAAATAATTCAGACTTGCAGGTGGTTACTAATTTCTGAAAGCTCCTTAATTAGGACCCCCGAAATAGGAATGGCAATCCATCGCCACACTATTTCAGAAACAGCTATGGTGCCGGGCCTGAAGCAAGTCCGTTTGTTATCCAAGGAGAACCAACTGAGATTGTTTTCCTGTCAAAGAGGACTTTTCTCTTTATGAAATGGGCTGTCATTTATGATTTTAAGCCGGCACGGATTTGTTAAACAGCCACATGGTAATGGGTTTCTATAAGAAGATCCACAGACCCATAGTTCTGGAAAGAAATCGAGCTTACGAGATATTTTAAAACCTAACGGGAATGGGACATTTTGGGTTTCTTGAAAAGATGGTTTCTGCCCTGCATATTGTCAAGGGAATTTAACAATAAATCCGTTGTTGTGTGTCTGAGAGTCTGTTTGAAGCGATTATATTTTTATACATTCTATGGAGTTGATCTTAGAGAAATCCACCAGGACACCAAGCCTACCTCTTTATGTCACTGCATGAACATCAATGGTGGCAAGCAGGTTTAAAAAGAGTCAGGGAAACAGAGCTAATTTGTGAGTGGTCTTGAAGACAGCTAACTGCAGCATTCTGCCTGGCAGAGAAATGAATATACATGGCATCCAATCGAAAGGAGAGGGAGCAAGGATGTAAGTGCAAAGTCCTTTTCACTCCACTCCACAGTGTACATACCGTATTATGATGTCACACTCCAGCAGCATTGCTCTGAAGTCCCAGTGGTCTCCTGCTGCTAAGCACCATTGAAAACACATTTGTCCTGACTGTTCTTTTCCTTTTATCCCCCTCTCATCTGTGTAAGATGAATCACTCCTGGATCCAGACTGACTCCGAGGGCAGAGCCAGGTCCTGACGAGGTAGCCTGCCTCCTATGGCTTAAACATTTTAATTAATTTCAACACTAATGCCCAAATGAGAGTTAATCACTCTGCCGCAGTGCTTTCTAATTTACTAAGTTTATTCATTAAAACTTTCCTTACTGAACTTTGATTGAATGTCATGCTTTTTTGGAAGCCTTTCAAACTGCCTTAAGGGGTTTTAAAGTGATATCTCGGGCAGCTGCTGAAAGCCTTCAGCGTTTGCTTAAAGAAAAGAATAGGGGAAAATGTGATCAGCAAGAAATCTCTGTGCTGAACAGGGAGAGTTTCGGGTGGCAGGAGGCCTGTGAAAGCAGGTTTGTATTTAAACAGGCTATTAAAAAAGTAAGATAAACCTAAATTCCTGGTAAGAAAAATAAAATCAATCACCTTAATACTTGGCAAAACTTGGAAATATATTTCATGGTAAGATGCAGCCATCTTTAAAAAAAACAACAGAATGATAGCAGCACTTTGTATTAACGTGGGGAGAGATATTCACCATGCTTTTTGCCAACCTAATTATTTTGGAATCAATATAATAAAAATCTTAGGTAACACAGTTTTGCCTATTAATTGCTAAGACCTAAGTTTTTACTGAGAGATATTGTTTAATGAAAGTTTTTATTTAAATTGAACTCCAAAAAAAATGCAATCTTTACATATCTAATTAACAGTATCAAGGACCGAATACCCCCTGCTATCTATTACATGATGGCAGCTCTCAATACATGGAATTGCTTTTACAGAAATTGGCAGTGTTGGCTGGGTGCGGTGGCTCATACCTGTAATCCCAGCACTTTGGGAAGCTGAGATGGGCGGATCACCTGAGGTTGGGAGTTCGTGACCAGCCTGACCAACATGGAGAAACCCGTCTCTACTGAAAATATCAAAAAAATTAGCTGGGCATGGTGGCGCATGCCTGTAATCCCAGCTACTTGGGAGGCTGAGGCAGGAGAATCGCTTGAACCCAGGAGATGGAGGTTGCAGTGAGCTGAGATTATGCCACTGCACTTCAGCCTGGACAACAAAAGTGAAACTCTGTCTCAAAAAAAAAAAAAAAGAAAGAAAAAGAAATGGGCAGTGTTAGTGTCTTTAGGAATGTGCTTCCTCCTTCTTTCTACCTCTTCACTCTTCATTCCCTAACCCTAGTAGGAAACATATTTGTAACATTTAAAAACTTCCAGTAACCTGGGAGGAAAAAGTCAAGTCAGAATTATTAATGAAAGCACCACTTACTTCTAAGAGGCCATGAATCAAAATAAAAGTTTTCATATTCATTTTCATGTTCTATAAATACTGCTCAGTATTATGCAACAAGGCACAACAAACTCCTTTTTAAAAAGTATTTTTGGCCAAGCACGGTGGCTCACACTTGTAATCCCAGCACTTTGGGAGGCTGAGGCAGGAGGATCATGAAGTCAGGAGTTCAAAACTAGCCTCACTGAAACACAGTCTCTACTAAAAATACAAAAATTATCTGGGCATGGTGGTGCGCACCTATAGTCCCAGCTACTCAGGAGACTGAGGCAGGAGAATTGCTTGAACCCAGGAGGCAGAGGTTGCAGTGAGCTGAGATTGCACCATTGCAACAAGAGCAAAACTCCGTCTCAAAAAAAAAAAGTATTTTTGACTTCAGGGAGCAAAAAAGCTTACCCATTCCATCCCACCTTGACAGATGGAGCTTAACTGGGAAGAGCTCCCCTTTTCACTTGCAGCGGCTGTGCTTGTCACTATGAGTTGGCTCATGAAATAGTCTTGCTTTTGAGGCTCTTGAAAGATCTGTTTAGCAGAATCTTCTTTTTAGAAAGTTAATCCCTGGCCATGCACATTGGCTCATGCGTGTAATCCCAGCACTTTAAGAGGCCGAGGCGGGTGGATCACAAGGTTAGGAGTTCAAGACCAGCCTGGCCAAAATAGTGAAACCCCTTCTCTACTAAAAATACAAAAATTAGCCAAGCATGGTGGCAGGCGCTTGTAATCCCAGCTATTCGAGAGGCTGAGGCAGAGAACTGCTTGAACCTGGGAGGCAGAGTTTGCAGTGAACCAAGATTGCACCACTGCACTCCAGCCTGGGCAACAGAGCGAGACTCGGTCTCAAAAAAAAAAAAAAAAAACAAAGAAAGAAAGAAATTTAAATCCTGTGTCTATCAAAACACAGACCCAGAAAGAAATATGTCCGCATAGGAAAGAGGGAGTAATGGCAGCATATCCCAGTGCTGGGATTAGGTAACCTGGCTTGGAATCCTGATTTTGCTATTTGCCAGCTGTATGACCTTGGACAAGTTGTGTAACTTCCCTAAGCTTACTTTCTTCAACTACAAAATTAGCATTATTCAAGCAGCCATCTCACCAGGCTTTTGTGAAAATGAATAGCTTATATATATGTAGCACTTGCTACAGTAGGCAGCACGCACTTACAGTAGGGGGCTAAACATTATTTACTCCTCAGCCCAACTTCAAGAATCAATATTATTATGATCCCTAATTTATGGAGGGGGAAACTGAGTCACAGACTGGCAAAGTAACGTTCCCAAAGTCACACAACTAAGTTACAAAGCCAGAGTTTTGCAGGGTCACCTGGCTCCAGAACCTCCACACTTAACCCTAGAACATAAGCAAAGGATAGACGATCATGCCCAGCCCAGGGAAATGCTTCATAAAGTTAGTAATCGTTAGCTCTTATTATTGTAGGGGTTCAATAAACGTTTGGCTAATTGAATGAATTAATTTTGTGAGGGATTCTTGAAGTTCCAGAGTACAAATACTTCTGCAAATCAAATACCGACACTGAGCAAGTACTACCTTTCCGGCCTCCATTCATTTCAGTGGCATGGAGATGCCTGGCTGACTATTTTACTCTTATTTTGAGGGAGAAAAAATGAAAAGAAAAGCAACGAGTAAACTCTTTTAATATGCAAACAAAGGAGATTAAATCCAGGAAATTAAAACCAATGGTAATCCTAGTCAGTGATTCTTGAAACTGGATGTACAATAGAAACACCTAGAATCATTTTTTTTGAGACTGAGTCTTGCTCTGTCACCCAGGCTGGAGGGCAGTGGCACAATCTCAGCTCACTGCAACCTCCACCTCCAGGGTTCAAGCAATTCCCTTGAGTAGCTGGGACTACAGGTGTGCCCCACCATGCCTGGCTAATTTTTTGTATCTTTAGTAGAGTGGGGTTTCACCATTTTGGCCAGGCTGGTCACAAACTCCTGACCTCACGTGATCCTCACTGGCTTGGCCTCCCAAAGTGTAGGGATTACAGGCATGAGCCACTGTGCCTGGCGCGAGAATCTTGAAAAAATACAGGTAAATGGGTTTCATTCCAGATTGACTGAAATTGAGTATATGGGGGTAAAATTTAGGCAGATGTCGTTTTAAAAAATTTTAACGAAATAATATAACATTATACAGAAAAATGTATAAATCATAAATACTCTGCTTGATGACTTTTCACCAAGTGAACGCACTCATGCAGTCAGCACCCAGAATCCCAGAAGGCCCCCAGGGCCCCCTTTAGTTACTATCCTTCCAAGACATAGCCACTATCCTGATTAACATATGGGTTAATTTTTTTCTGATTTTTTATATAAAACTAAAATGAAATTATGCAGGATGTGTTTTCTCGCATCTAGCTTATTTTACTCTACATTGTATTTCTAAAATTCACCTATGATGGTATGTGTTGTATTAGTTCTTTCCTTTTCAGTGCTATATGCTATTCCACTGTTTGAATATACTACAACTTATCTACTCATTCAGTTGTTGCTAGGTACTTAGGTGGTTCTTTGTGGCGCTATTATAAATAGTGCTGCCATGAAATTTTTGTATGCCTTTTGGTGAAGTTTTACATTTGTTGGGTGTTTACCTGGGAGTGCAATTGCTGAGTGCAGCGTATACCTAAGTTCAGCTTTAGTAGATTGGGCATGTGTGTTTTTAAAAAGCACCACCAGTGGTTCTAATGAGCTGCTGGGAACAGGAGCACTGGTCTGAGCTGTGAGGCTTTATGATTACCCAACTGCCGCTTAGAACAGAAGTGAAAGGCAGTTTTAAAACCTAATAGGAATGGAATAGTTGGCATTTCTTGAAAACCGGCCTCTGCCCTGCATCTTGCAAAGGAATCAGTTACATTAGGGTTAGAGTTGACAGCTGCGGTACCAGAGCAGCGGGAAGAGTAAGCTGGTCCACATTTCAGATACAAATTCTCAATAGCAAGTGTCTCTGCAGTATCTTATAAAATATCACAGCGTGGAGCCTCTTCCACAAGCACCCAGGAAAAAAAGGAAGAGCATTGTTTTCTCCAGCCTGGCCTTCTGCTTTTGTTCCGTCACTCCCGGTCCCCAGGGCTCTGCCCTCTGCCCAGGATAGTTTCCATGGCCTCCCCGCCTACCCTCTCTCCTGTCCCCTGAGCTTCCTCTTCTAAGAAGCCGTCCTTGTCTCTCCTGTTGGAGCACTTGATGGGAGCTCCGTGAAGGCAGAGTCTTGATTTACCATCGTGGTATAATCAGGCACTGCTATACATTGTCAATCAATGCCCAACCAGCTTTAAACAGTCCTTAAAACAAAAAGCAAAAAACTGTTCTCAACAGGTACAAAATGTGCAGCTCCCTCGTAAAATTTCAGAGCATTAAAAAGCATTTATCATGTGCATGTTTCCTAACGGTCCTTCCTTCAGTCTTTCTTTTTATTTATTTATTTATTTTGAGACAGAGTCTCTCTCTGTCACCCAGGCTGGAGTGCAACAGTGCAATCTTGGCTCACCGCAACCTCCGCCTCCTGGATTCAAGCGATTCTTCTGCCTCAGCCTCCCAAGTAGCTGGGATTACAGGCACCTGCCACTATGCCCGGCTAAATTTTGTATCTTTAGTAGAGATAGCATTTCACCATGTTGGCCAGGCTGGTCACAAACTCCTGACCTCAGGTGATCCACCCGCCTCGGCCTCCCAAAGTGCTGGGATTACAGGCATGTGCCACCATACACAGCCCCTTCAGTCTTTCATATCAACATAATGCATACGTGAGCACAGGTCCACTGACCCTGACCAGGACGCAGAGCGGACAAAAGAAGACAGGACAATCTTACAGGACTAGCTTGTTGATTAACTAATCAATTAATTATTAACATGATATATAAACAGGAGAGTCTTTTCTTGGGGCTTGCAAGAAACTGGGATTTAGCTCTAGGACTGATGTGATGGGTGAGGCTAATGGACTTTCTGTTCATTATCAACTCCTCCAGCCGTGGTTGTCACAATGGCGGGAAGAAGAGCAGAGAGACACTCTTCCTTTGAAAATAATACCACTTCTAAATGGTTTACAGCAAGGAGCTTCTGAGCAGAATTGTCACACACAACTGTGCGGGGTATGCACTTCACCATTTCAGGGTGCAAAAGTCATCCCTCTTGGGTGGTGAGCCTCTTTAGTTTCATCTGTAAAACTTAGTTCGGTACTATTTGAGGTTTCAGGCATCCACTGGGGGTCTTGGCAAGTATCGCCCACAGATAAAGGGGGACTACTGTATTTATTTGTTTATTTAATGTATGTCTATTTCTCTAGGTTATAAATGTTATGAGTACCCACTAAGAGCAAATCCTTAACAAGTGGACTTTCAATGAATCACAGAAGTGGTAGCCCTTTTAATCTTCATAATAATTCTCCGAACTAAGTTTTACAGATGAAACTAAAGATTAGGCTTACCACCCAAGGGGGATGGTGTCGATTCCAGCCCCTGGACTCCAGATGGGGAGTGATGCTATCTAGTGAATGGTCTAAAATATTATGATTCAACCATTTTAAGAGGGTTTACCTGCAGGAGCCTCCAATCTTTTAGCTTCCCTGGGCCACACCAGAAGAATAATCGTCTTGGGCCACATATAAAGTACACTAACACGAATGATAGCTGATGAGCTAAAATAAAAAAACTCATAATATTTTAACTAAGTTTACAAATTTGTATCGGGCCACATTTAGAGCTGTCCTGGGCCGTACGCGGCCCACGGGCAACGGGTTGGACACCCTTAGTGTACCGCATAGGCATAATCCTATGAACATAGCTCCTGTGGGCCATGCTGAACTTTGGAAATGCTCTGCCCCCTTTCTCCTGCCTCTTTTTCCCTTTCAGTGCCTCTTCCCACCAGTCCTCAATGCCACAAAGCTGGGCGCCACGTGTCCTCAAACTTAACACCCTCTGTAGATCTCCTCCAGAAGTATCCAGGCTTTGGAGCTTCCCCACGCTTCTTGCCTCTTCTTCCCCACCACACCTGGTATGCTCTGTGTTCAGTTCCCTCGGGTCCTGGCTAAATGACTGACTCGCACACTTTATTATTTAAATTAAGTTTATTATAGCTTAATAGGTTGACCTGTACAAAAGGCAAATACTCATATGGAAATTTCAAGTATAGTGAAAGAGCCAATGGTATGGAATTTTGGATGATCCTCAAATCTCATCATAATCGGTCATAGGAAGGGTGGGCAGCAGGCAGTAAGAAAGTTTTATCCCAGAGGCTAAATCCAGGCTTTGACATAAGTTAATTTAACACAGAATAATACTTTTTTCTGCAAAAGGCATCTACGGCTCTCCCAACCCCACCCAAGTTTCCAAAGGCTTAGGTGGTAAAGGAGCAGTTGGAAGAGGCAGACATTGTGAATCTGAGTACCTTACAATGGAGGCCAGCGGGAGGGATTCTTCTGAAGCCTTCTTCTGCATCATGGACCTTACAGTCTTTTCTTTCTGGCATGGACTCTTCTGGTGTGCACCAGTGTCCCATATGGGATCCTGTGACTTAATCATTTTGTTGTTCATTAGTATATTACTAATTGAAGGAGAAATGGATTTCTTTACAAATATCAAACAGTCAATAAGAAAAGAAAAATGGCTGCAAAACTGGATAAATTTCCTCACCTGTAAGGGGGGAAAGAAATGGTTCTTTGCCTCTTAGAGTTGTGAGGAGTAAAGAAGCTAATATAGGTCAAGTGCTGAGCACACAGAAGGTACTGAGGAAATGACAGAGTCACGGCTGCATACCCCAAATCCTTGGGGCCAGATTGTTTCAGAATTTAGACTTTGTCCAATTTGAGAAAGACAATACAGCACAGATACCATATGTCATGTAATATTCCTAGTGGAGTCTGAGGAACCACTCCTATTTCTGTAATCAAACATATTATTTCTTTTTTATTTTTATTTATTTATTTATTTTAAGTATTTCTTAAGTCAAATGTATGCATACCCACACTTGGCAAGATAAATAAAGACTATAAATAGCTTCAAACCAGTTTGAGTCACGTTTTGCCACCTAACAAGTTTGCACCCAAAGTTATAAAAAACACTTTTGTTTTCAGAACTTAATGGATTTTGGAATTGCAACTAAAGGATTTCTATTATCTTGTTTCTATAACTCTGGTAGTAACATTTTCTCCTTTTCTCCCTCTAGTCATTTCTCCCTCTAGCCATTCAGAAACACCTTTTCTTATTTATTTATTTATTTGTGACAGGGTCTTGCTCTGTTGCCCAAGCTAGAGTGCAGTGGTGCGACCTTGGCTAACTGCAATCTCTGCCTCCTGGGTTCAAGCGATTCTCCTGCCTCAGCCTCCCAAGTAGCTGGGATTACAGGCATGTGCCACCATGCCCGGCTAATTTTTATATTTTTAGTAGACGCAGGGTTTCACCATTATGGCCAGGCTGGTCTCTAACTCCTGGCCTTAGGTGATCCTCCCCTGTCAGCCTCCCAAAGTTTTGAGATTACAGGAGTGAGCCACTGTGCCTGGCTGACTTTTCTTATTTATTCTGATTATACTTTAAAGTGTAGAGACTGAAAATTCCTAATATATTAACTGAGGGCATAGGAACTGGGATGTAGACATATGAGAGAGTGGGTTGTATTATTATCCCAGGATGAGACCTAGAACCTCAGAAAAGCAGATTTTGACTCATCAGAAGAAGAAATTGGATCATAATGCAATCTACTGCATGGTGAGTTGCAGAATCCTGGTTATTGGAGGTGTCCAGGCGGAGATGACAACGTATCTATCATGGATACTGTAAAGTGGATTCCTGCAATGAGCTGAGGTTAAGATATATGATGTCCAAGGTCCCCTCCAGTCTAAAACCATATAATTCTATATTTTTATTAGGAATTTAGTCACAATCAAGGGAGATTTTCATCTCTATTATGCCAGGATTTAAGGAGAATCAGGAAATTGTTATTTCCATCTTAATCTTTTTATCTGCTCCCTGGGGCTGTAAGCGTGCCAGCAGATATCTAAGGCAGTCTATTGCTGAACAGTGCTCTAGATGCTAATAGAGTTCTGTGATCAAATCAGTTTGCTTAGACAATTCAGTTAGACCATGTTGGGTTAAACCATTTAAAAATATTTCTTTTCCAAAGTACTTATCATTGACTTCAAAATACCATTATATACTGTAAGTCTCCTGGAGGAAAGGGTGAAAGGCAGGGTTTCTCAAATTTAATGGTCAACAGTTTTCAATTTAGAATATATCTGGCGAGTTAGTCTTCCAGGGAACACACTTTGAGAAAAGGAAATCTAACGATGTCTCGGCTTGGTAAGCTAAAGATTTATAGAGGTTACCACATGACAGGTCTCGTGCACGGTGAAGGGAAAACAGTGATGACTGAGACCCTGTCCAGCCATAAACTCAAGGAGCCAGAATCTAGCAGCTTGATCAATTGTTTAATTTTATTTGAATATATTCTCTGTTTTCACATTCACTTACACTTTCATGTCTTATGTTTTCATCTAAGATATATTTACATAGACATATTCTTTTATTTTTATATTTGCATCTGTCATTTTCACATTCACTTTTCTGAACTCTTCACCTTTCTACCTTTAAGTATTATGAGAAGTCATTGGCTAAAGAGGAATTCAAGGTGTAGAAGCAAAGAACAGAGGGCTGAGCAATTGCAGCCTCTGAGTTTGGAGGCTTCTTCTAGGCCCAGGAATCCACCCTGCCTTTTGTTCACCCCAGTCTCTGGCATATGGCTTCATTATTTATTGTTTCTGGGCTCTGATGGGTGACTTGGAGATCTCTCTTAGGCTGTAAGTGGTGGGTGGAAGAGGAGTTAGGGGCTTTGGTGAAGCCAAAGGAGCTGAATATTCAAGCCATTTATTATCAGTATGATGAACGCTGATGATGGGCCTACATTGTCAGACTACACACTTAATTTAATTAACAAAAAAATTAAGATCATCACCATTAGCCTGCATTTGCTCAGAATGCCACAGGGGTGATTAGTTAGAGTGGCACTGAAGCTTTTATAGTTCACTCTAGTAAGAATTACTTTGGTACCAATTAGGATTTTCCATAATATCACCCCGTGTAATATCCCTATTACCTTACACATTTTCTACAAGTGATTGAGTTCAATACAAAGCAGACACGATGTCACAGGACTCTCCCTCAGAGCACGCATAGGAACCCCCACGAATGTTAACACACTCACTAAATAGAGAGGAGACCCTGATTTTTTATATTACGCAAACCCATTTCAAGGGTAATGATTCTCTGTCACAGTTTCTCAGAGCATTGGGAAATTAGACTTACTCGTGGCTACAGAGGCTCAGGCAGATAAAGGCTCTCCTTTGAGCATCTCAGATGTAAAACTGTCCTTACTCCATGTGGGAATCTTAAGTTTTTCAAGTCTATTTGACTTTAAACGGTTTACTTTTAGAGTCAAAGAAGAGCAAGGCATTCACACTATTTCTTATAACTTAAACAAAAACATCATTACGGTCCAGGCACAGTGGCTCATGCCTATAATCCAAGCACTTTGAGAGGCCAAGATGGGAGGAACGCTTGAGTCCAGGAATTCAAGACCAGCCTGGAGACCCTGGTCTCTAAAAAACAAAATTAAAAATTAGCTGGGCATGGTGATGCGTGCCTGTAGTCCCACCTACTTAGGAGGCTGACATGGGAGGATCATTTGAACCCAGCAAGGGGTTGAGGCTGCAGTAAGCTGTGATCGTGACACTGTATTCCAGCCTGGATGACAGAGAGAGATCCTGTCACAAGAAAAACATACATCAATAATTCCTGTTTGTAAAAAAATTAAGTGGAAAAATACAGATAAAAAGAACGTAAAAATCAAATAAGTTCCCATCACTCTGAGAAACCCACATATTACTGAGTTACATACCTTTCCAGATTTTTTCTATGGAAATGCAATGTTATAATTTTTTATGTAAACAAGATCTATAATATATGCTGATTTATTTAACAACAACACAACACCAACATTCACATCTTGTCAGGTCGATAATTACATTAACTTCTTTTAAAAAATATTACTTTGTAGGTTTTTACCTGTCTTCAACTCAATTAGTTGCTTAGAGAGGATTTCCAGTTTCTTAACATTACAAACATCAACTGGGATACACATTGTATTGAAGAAATCTTTGGGCGCATTTGAAATTATTTCCACAAAATAAATTCTCAGAAGTGGTGTTGCTGCGTCAAAAGTTATGCACATTTTAAGTTTTTCAAATGATTTTTGGCCAAATCGCCTTCCAAAAAGGTTTTACCAATGTTTGCTCCCATCGGTATCCTTACCAGAAATAGACTTAAAATTCCCATTCTTTTTTTTTTTTTTTTTTTGTCTTTGCTGAGTAGATAGATGAAAATGGTACTGTACTGTGTCAGAGAAATCTTCATCATCTGAGTCAAAAGGATGGTGTGATCTGAGCAGGTAGAGAGTAGGAGGACCAGGGATGAGGCATAAGGTATCAAGATTTATCCAAATGTCATGAGACTCCCGTTAGTCAGGAAACACATATTGAGCACTCGCTGCAACTTAGAAAGCCACCTAGAAACCTCCCTCCTCCCCTGGGGATTTCGCTGTGCAGTAAGGGGTGAAGGGAGGTCTGCCATGACAACAGATAACAACATAATACAGTGTGGAACGTATAAGGGGACGTGTTCTAGAGAGGCAGCCTTGGACGGGGACCTGAAGGTGGGGAAGAACTGGCTAGCTGGTGATAAGAAAGGCTCAAAGATACATCCACCATGGCTTAGGAAAGGACTGGGTGAGAAATCTCCTTTCTTCATTCATTCTACAAACTTACACTGGCCTGCTGTGTGTCAGACACTGTTCTAAGAGCTGGGGACAAGGAGATGAACAAATAGCAAACAGACTTGATCCCTACCTTGGTAGAGTTTCAGTTCCAACCTGGGGGTTGGTTGGAGCCACAGCCTTTAGGCCTCACTGGACTTCAAGCTTCGAAAGAAGAGGAGCCTTGCCTTCCCCGTTCAAGCCTGGTATCTGCAGCGCCAGTACAGAGCCTTGATGAGTATCTGTGAAGTTGTCAGAGATAAGAAGAAACCCAGCAGTATCCCAGATCAGGGGAAAGAAAAAAAAATGAGGGAGAAGTGAATTGCTGGGGAAAAGGCAGCAGGCAGAAAAAATAAGAGTGGGTGAAGGAAGAGGGGAAAACCGGGAGAGAAGAGGAAAGAGAGGAAAGATGAGCATGCTACTTCTTGGGGAGCAGACCACGGGGCACCTGACACTCACAGTGCTCCATCACCCATCGAAGCCAAACTGCCAGCCGCTTCTCCTTGTCCATCCCACTCCAATCAGATCAGACAGGGCGGGAAGAGGGCCATCCCCAGAAGGCAACAGATCCTTTCCCTTGCTTAAATATTGATGCATGCCGCAGGCAGCTGCACCCAGGTGGCTGAGCTGAAGCCCAGGCCCTTCTATTTCTGAGGACTTCCTCACCAGCCTCACATCTTTCTTGACTCTGTGGCCTAACCAAATGGGACTTTTCATTTCTTGAAAGTATACCTGATCCTCTCAACATGTTTCTCCCTTACTGCTTTTCAAAAAATAAATAATAAAAACTTACATCTCTCACCCTGCCTCATTTCCTGGACTTGGCACATCTTGCTGTGAGGATCACATCTACTTAAGTCTCTTCTGTGGCCTCAGATTAGACAACTTGTGTTTGGCCCTACCTGGTGTGACAACTTAGAACAGATGAGATGAGAAAGCCACACAGGAATGGGAAAAAGAGACAAAGTCATCCTGTGTTTATTTTTTCTTCCTCGTTCTTCCTTTCCTTTTCTTTCCCTTCCTTTCCTTCCTTCCCTCCCTCCCTCCCTTCTTTCCCTTCTTTCCTTTCTTTCTTTCCCTTCCTTCTTTTCTTTGTTTCTCTCTCTCTCTTTTTTCTTTTCTTTCTTCTTTCCCTCCCTCCTTTTTTTTCTTTCTTTTTTTTTTTTTTCTTTTTCTTGTTCTTTCCTTCCTCCCTCCCTCCCTCTCTTTCTTTCTTTTCCTTCCTTTCTTCTTCTTTTCCCTTTCTTTTCCATTTTTTCTTTCTTCCTCTCTCTCTCTCTGTCTCTCTGCTTCCCTTTCCTATTGACCAGTGTCACTTTACAAATACTTTCACATTTTGTTTCATTTTTTTCTCCCTCCTAAGCTAGCCGTCCATAAAAAATTCAGGACGAATGTCTTGGGTAATTGCATGGAATTTCTAGTAAGTGTCAAGTATTTAGGATTAAAAAAATATCTCCTGACTTCAGCAGAATAACCCAAAAACTCTCATTAGTTACTCCACGTTATTTAAATATATATTTTTCCTTCAATGTTTTAGGTGATGAAGAAGATTAAGAATGATTCCATAACGGTCAGTACAGTATTTCACATTCACTGACCTTTTGTGTAATTTGATATGCTCCTTCAGGAAGTCAGATATGGCTGTGTTAGGGGAAAGATTCATTTATAAACATTGCTCATGGGTGTGTGGGCAGGTAGTGGAGGGGATTGTGTGGTTTGTTCCCATCCTGAGTTTTTATCTTTTGGATCAGCTTACACCTTTTAGGAGTTCATTAATGTATTCTTATTCTTCTGAATTACTGCCACATTTTCTCTATTAATGCTGAGTTCCCCAGAAGAACTGGGCAGAGCTGAGACAGGAGGCCTTAGGGATGGGTTGATTGGAGGGGTGTGGACCAGAGGAGACTCAAGTCATCACTGAAGGGGAGACAAGGGTGACTGGGAAGAAAAAGCATCAGATCTGAAGGGAAATTCTCAACAAGGACAGAGTCGATTTCTGGGATGCCTAGAACATGGTGTGGGAGTTGTACAGAGATAAGAAGCCCAAATTGCCAAATTGGATCAGACTCTCAGGGATGCCCCCAAATCTAATTAATTATTCATTTGACTAGTAAATTGTTCTTTTGGTGACAAATGCTTAGTTGTCCTTTCTGAAGTACTTTATCAAGTGTCAATAATGTTTCTCCCAAATAACCCTAAATTCCAAGTCAGCTGCCATTTGCTCATTCTCACAATGTTCACAAAGTATTTCAGATCCACTGTCTCTAATTCCCACAGCAACTCCATGAGATCCGTGTCCCCATGCATGCAAACTATAAAGTGGAAATTTATAGGTTGTGACTTGCCCACTTAGATTAACACTGTGTTATAAATATTGCATCTAGACACATCATAAAGAGATAACAGAACCAAAGAGAATTTAAAAAAATAAAAAGCCTAATATTTACCAGACATAGGAGACTGATTACCTTCCAAGCAATGACTGCTAGCATGACAGCAGGTTTTTCTATGGCCACACAATGAAATAATGACTTCAGAGTGCTAAAGGGAGGGGGAAAAAGTGAAGCTGGAATCTTATACCCAGCTAAACCATCATTCAAGCATGAGTGTGAAATCAAGACATTTCAGTGATATAATTCTAAGAAAGTTTACCATCTGTAGATCCGTTGAAAATCCACAGAGAAGTAGGACACAAGGAACAATGGTGAGCAGCCAATTGGGAAGTTCAGTTAATTTACTTTTCAGAAGCCTACAATATATAACAAGTAAAATAAAATCTCTACGTAATAAAAAAAAACTTAAAAATGGGGAGAAGTCCAACGAGTAGAAGTCCAATGAGGGTCTCGCTCTGTCTTCCAGGCAGGAGTGCAGTAGTGCGATCTTGGCTCACTACGACCTCTGCCTCCTCGGTTCAAGCAATTCTCCTGTCTCAGCCTCCTAACTAGCTGGGATTACATGCATGCACCAACATGTCTGGCTAATTTTTGTATTTTTAGTAGAGACGGGGTTCCACCATGTTAGCCAGGCTGGTTTAGAACTCCTGACCTCAGATGATCCTCCTGGCTTGGGCTCCCAAAGTGCTGAGATTACAGGCATGAGCAACCACCTCTGACCAACAAGCTTTTAAAGTACGCTAAATCCTTATCTTATTCAAGAGGAGAAAAATGCCGAATTAACTTTAAATTCTGTTTGAAAAATATTTCATATGTAGGTTATCAACTTTTTTTTTTTAACTTAAAATAAGTGCTTGAAAATATGGCTAAATGTTAGGATTTATCCAGTCTGGGTAATAGGACCATTCTGTAGTTTTCTGTATCTTTTACATAATTACAAAAATTAAAGGCCGGATGCGGTGGCTTATGCCGGTAATCCTTGCGCTTTGGGAGGCCGAGGCCGGTGGATTGCCTGAGTTCAGGAGTTAAAGACCAGCCTGGGCAACACGGTCTCCTAAAAAAACAACAACAACAACAAAAAAAAAACAAAAAATTAGCCAGGTGTGGCAGTGTGTGCCTGTAGTCCCAGCTACTCAGGAGGCAGAGGCAGGAGAATTGCTTGAACCTGAAAGGGGGAGGTTGCAGTGAGCTGAGATTGTACCACTGAGATTGCAGTTTAATGGTTTGTTCCCATTCTGAGTTTTTAATCTTTTGAATCAGCTTACAGGATAGTGAGGCTCCCATCTCTATCAAAAAATTTTAAAAATTACTCAGGCATGGTGGCCCATGCCTGTAGTCTTAGCTACTGCGAGGCTGAGGCAGGAGGTTGGCTGAAGCCCAGGAGTTGGAGGCTGCAGTGAGCTATGATTGAGTGACAGAGAGATTCTGCCTCTTAAAAAAATTTAAAAATTAAAGTCTCCTTTTCTACTTGGCAATCTACTATAAAAACATTTGAAGTAGATCCTCTTTCAGGAAGGAGTCCCACTTTAGAATTTTAAATAGATAGTCCAGTTTGTACTCTCAAAGTTTAATCGTAAGCATGCTTCCCATTCAAAGTTTATGAAACTGAAAAATTAGAAGTAAGCTTCTCGTAAGGCAGGGGCTTTATC
This sequence comes from Cebus imitator, assembly GCF_001604975.1. Classification (NCBI taxonomy): domain Eukaryota; kingdom Metazoa; phylum Chordata; class Mammalia; order Primates; family Cebidae; genus Cebus; species Cebus imitator. Next base: position 2,618,985 of record NW_016107450.1, on the reverse strand, counting down.
TACTTTCTATCTGCATTTCTGAAGAGCTAACACAGAGCTTATTATTTAGCCCTCAATCAAGAAATGTTGAAAGAATAAGTCAATAGATATGCAAAATATCAAGTTGCAAGGAAATGTGTAATACATTTGAGAAAAATCTTCAGCAAAAATGTGTGAGATTTATGTGTGGATCCAGCTATGCCAGAACAAAGCAACTTCACTGAACTTCCCTTCCCTGTTAATTTTCCATTTTCTTTAATGTGCTGCTCAGACGTCAAAGTTGATCAGATCTTTATTGGTTAATACTGTCAACTCATTTGGATTGAGGTTGCAAAGTATTGTTCCTGGGTGTGTCTTTGAGGGTGTTGCCAAAGGAGATTAACATTTGAGTCAGGGGACTAGGAGAGACAGACCCACCCTCAATCTGGGTGCCCACCCATCTAGTCCGCTGCCGGCATGGCTAGGATGAAAGCAGGCAGAGGAACGTGGAAGGACTGGACTGGTTAAGTCTTCTGGCCTCCATCTTTCTCCCATGCTGAATGCTTCCTGCCGTCGAGCATCGGACTCCAAGCTCCTCAGCTTTGGGACTCTTGGACCTTCAACCGCAGACTGAAGGCTGCACTGTCGGCTTCCCTACCTTTGAGATTTTGGGACTCAGGCTGGCTTCCTTATTCCTCGGCTTGCAGATGACCTGTTGTGGGACCTCACATTGTGACTGTGTGAGTCAATACTCCTTAATAAACTCTCTTTTATAGATTCATCTATCCTATGAGTTCCGTCCTCTAGAGAACCCTGACTAATACAGTCTCATAATGAGAGCTAACATTTTGACAGTCTGTGCCAAGAACTACTTTGAAGGCTTTCAACAATCATATGAGGTGGAATACCACTGTTAACTTCCCAGTGTGTGGAGAAACTGAGGCACTGAAGAGGTGAGGAATTTGCCCAAAGCCACAGGACGGTGAACAATAAAGCCAGGACTCAACCCCAGGCAGCCCAGCTCTGGAGTCACCTTCTTCATCACTAAACTGGACAACTTCTGGGCAAAACCCCCTTCAGTGCCCTCCACGCCATCCCCCTGCCGTGGTGGGGTCTTAGCATCTCTAAACCAACCTATTGCGATAAATTCCTAATGGTCTTTATGTGCAGATTCTCCCCACCCCTTTCTCCCAAATTTTGCCCTCCTGCCACCAGAGAGACTTTGAGAAACACACCTGTGATCATGCCCTTTTTCTGCTAGAGGAAACCTGAGATGGACCCTCAGCACCTGCAGAACAGAGTCCAGGCTCCTCAGCATAGCATTCCAAGCTTCCTCCAGGCCAGCTCCAATCCCAATGGCCTGTTTCCCAGGAACCTGCCACACCATGTGCCCTGTCACAAGGAACCTTGCAGCATTCCCAGAACTTGTCGCATCCTTTCCCATTTTCTGTGTCTCTGCACACACTATTGCTTTACTTGGAATGTGCTTCCTTGTCTTTGGTGAGGGAACTTCTCTTCCACTCCCCGCCCAGCCTTCTAGTCCTCCTCTGTGCCTCCCACCAGTGACCACAGTAATCACTGAGGTCATTTACATGGAGTCACATCTCATCAGAACCTCCCTGGGTACAGTAAGGCCAAGAGCTCCCAGAAGTTGTTCTCCCAGGACTCTCACATCCAGACCAGTGTGGATGCTACCTGTCCTCACTCAGGCGGCGGGGGAGGTAGAGCCAGGTGACCTCTTGGTCTGAAATGCAGGAGGGCAGATGAGGTTCAGGATAGTGGAGACTAAGCACCCCACTGTGAGTTTCCAGCACACACTGCTAGACAATCAATGCATGGTGCACAGTTAACTTGAAAAATGGGGCATCCTGTCCATTAAGATCCATGATGAGCATCTGAGGGAAGTCCCTGCCCAATCCAAGGTGTCAGCTGGGGTGCAGGTGAGCAGGCAAGAATGAAGGACATAGTTATGCAGAGGACAGCACACCCCACTGACCTTCAGCTCCACCTTGTGGGGCAGGCAGGGCAAACTTTACAATCCCATTTTACAGGGAGAAAACTGAGGCCCAGAGAAGTTATATGACTGGAAAAGCGATGTGAGTGAGTGGAAGAATTAAGACTGAAATGTAGGATTTTTTGGTTCTAGGTCACAGCTTACTCCTTCCTGTGGTTTGAATATTTGTGTTCCTCCAAAATTTGTGTTGAAACCCAATCACCAATGTAGTGGTATTGGAAAGGGAAGCCTGTCCTTTATGAATGGGATTCATGCCCTTATAAAAGAGGCTTCAGTGAGCTTTCATTCCTCTGCTTTGTGAAGTCACAGCAACAAGGCTCCATCTTTCATCTTGCAAAGAGACAGCAGCCCTCACAGACATCTGCTGGTGCCTTGATCTTGGACTTCCCAGCCTCCAGAACTGTGAAAAGTAAAGCTCTATTGTTGATAAACTAACTGATCTAAGTTATTTTGTTATAGCAGCAGGACTAAGACACCCCTCTACCCCAGGGCACCATTAACCCACAAGGTGCTTTGTGCGAATTTGAAAATGCCCCCCTCCCTTCCCCTATCAGAAGCAGGAGACACCACTGGACCTGGCTTGGTGAGCAAAGCACTGGCTCCATCACAGGCCTGTTTACCCCCCAGGACACACCCAACACAATCTAGGGGTGGCATTCTGCTCCATCCACATGCTCTCAGCTTCACTCCTAGTTCCCATCCCTCTTCTCCCATCGAGAACCCCAGCTCACCTTGGGACCTTCTCTACTGAGGAACTCTGGTGCCTGGAGCTGTTAGGCTGGACAGTCAGAGACAGGGTCTGTGGTTGGGGGGCCATGCTTCCCAGGGGTGGTCTGCTGGATGTGTGAACAGGATTCATGACCAGGGTCCTGCCTGAACCAACCCCCCCACCCCCAAACTCTATCCCCATGAAACCCCCAGTTTATTTAATGTCTCCTCTGTCACCAATGCCTTTCTGGCAGCAAAGGACATCTGATGATGTAGTGCTTCACACAGTGTGCCTGCTCCATAAATATTGAATGATGACAGGATATTTTTTTCAAAAAGACGAAGGTTCCACCTCTCAGGACTCTCTTTTGCTGTACATCTTTGCCAAGAGTGGGTTAAGACAGTCCATCTTTTAGCAAGAATCAGGGTTTGGAGATTAGTGAAGTGAGAATTGGTCAGGTTTAATGGCACAGATAATATTTTATTTTTATTTCAATTTTAATACACTATCAACATGCAATGAAGTAAGATATACGGCAACACTTGAGGAAGGAACTGCCCTCCAACTTATCTTCAGTTACCAATTTGGGACCCGTTTCTGAAGTTATTTTTCTGCCAATCTTGAGAATCTCAGAAAATTTTGGCTTCATCACAATGATATATTAGGAAGGGTAAAGGTCACCTTAAACTTTGCACAAGAAATCAGAGTAGCGTTTGATCATGACACTTGGAATTTTTTTTCCCCAAAGATATAAAGGAGCCAGAAAAAAAGGAAAACTTCTTTCCTCTGAACAATGAACTTTCTTCATTCTCTGATGGCATCTAAGATACTTATTTTGACCCCAGATGCTACTAATGTACAAACTGGCTTAGCAAGCTGGGAATACTGATTTAGCTATAAGGAACTTGAGGGCTGTAATTCTTTATTTATGCTGTGGTTCCAGTTAGACTGGGTATCCTTTGGGTCAAGGACCACATCTGATTCATCTTAGAGTTTCTAACACCCAGTGCACTGCCTGGCACAGGAAACGCACCCATTATAGGTTTGATGAATAATAATGATAATGACAGTTAACTTGCAGTGAGTTTTTGCAATGGGCCAGGTGCCTTTTGAGTATTTTATATGCAGCATTTTATATTTATTACTCCATACAACCCTATGGGTGATGTAATGAGCTGAGTTGTATTCTTCTCCAAATTCACGTGTTGAAGTCCCAACCCCCAGTACTTCCAAATGTGAGATCTTAACTGGAAATTATTGTTGCAGACGGAATTTGTTAAGATGAAGTCATACTGAGATAGGGTGGGCTTCTAATCCAATATGACCAGCGCGCTTATAAATGGGGGAAATTTGGGCACAAATACTTGTGAACCCAAAATACCTGAGCCAGGTTTCAGTCAATTTAGAAAGTTGTGTTTTTTTTTTTTTGCCAAAGTTAAGGATGCACCAGTGACACAGCCTCAGAAGGTCCTGACATGTGCCCAAGGTGGTCTGGGTACAGCTTGCTTTTATACGTTTTAGGAAGACATAACATGTTAATCAAAATGTAAGCTTTACATTGGTTTTATCCGGGTGGGTGGGATAACTTGAGGTCGCAGGGGCTTCTAGGTCATAGGTAAATTTAAACATTCTCTGATTGGCAATTGGCTGAGTTATTGTCAGTAGAAAAGAATGTCTGGGTTATGATAATGGGTTATGGAGACCTAGGTTTTATTAAACAGATGAAGCCTCCAAATGGCAGGCTCTAGGGAGAACAGACTAAATGTTTCTCATCAGACTTAAGGTCTATGTTGATGTTCCATTGTGGCCTGAACTAGATTTTCAGGGAATGCCTTTGGCCGAGAGGAGGGGTCCATTCAGATGGTTGGGAGCCTTAGAATTTTAATGTTGGCTTTCACACTCCTCCAGGGAAACAGCCATGTGAAGATGAAGGCAGAGGCCGGGGTGAGGCAGCAGAAGCCAAGGGATGCCAAGGGTTGCCAGCAAACCACTAAAAGCCAAGGGAGAGGCATGGAACAGATTTTTTCCTCATAACTTTCAGAAGCAACAAATCCTATCAACACCTGGATTTTGGACTTCTAGACTCCAAAACTAAGTTTTTGGAAAGAGGAAAGGTTTGAAATGGTGATTGGAAAAAAAATATTTCAGCAGCTACATAGAAAGCTGTGTAGAAGGTGTACAGTGAGGAGAAATAGGAGAACCCAAATGACTCCCCTGTCTTTCTAGAAATACTCTCCCCTCTTCAAAATGCCTGGCTGTAGTGGACGCTGGGCTGAACTGTCTAGATTCCTTCTTTCAGTGGAAAGGCCAGCATGTTCCCAGCTGATGAGCCCCTCCAGGAATTGCCCTCAGCAGAGGGGAGTCACCCCACCCAATGTCTCACCCCACTGGTGGAGGCTGGGCGTGAAGTCCCAGCCCTCTTGCTTCAAGGAGTGACAGCTTACGAGTTGGTCATCCCGGCTGCAGGGTTCTGGTGGCATTTGCTGCCTGGGCCTCCGTTGGAGTTTAAATTTATTCTCTGTCACTTCTGCTTCCCTCACTCACTCAAAAGTGTTGCTCCCCAAGGAACTGCCTACACACGAGTTAATCTGCATTTTAGAAAACCTCATCTAAGTGACTAGATGAAAATGATCAATTAAGGACTATAAGCAGCACAGAGTGTAGCAGTAAGTAGACAAAACCAGCATAATCAAACTAAATATATGCTATTGTTACAGTCCTGCCAGTGCACCAAAATGTAGCAGTCTCTCCTTGTGAGATATTACCTGGAGTTCTTTGTCTCACAACCAAGAGAACTAAGGAGCATGGACACAAAGGGTCAAGTTGAAGTGAAAGTTTAATAAGCAAAAAAAGAAAGCTCTCTGCCCTGAAGAGGGGGCCCAGAAGAGGGTTGCCATTTTTATAGTTGAATGCACAAAGGCTTTTATAAAAAACCTATGAGGGCTGGGCGTCTTATTTGTATAAGGTGTGAGTTTCCAGTAGCTACATCCTGTCCTCCTAGTGTGCATGCGGGCCCTTAGTTTGAGTTACTCCATATTGTTTTGTTCGCCTTACTGCATGTGTGTCAAAGGACAAAATTTTCCATGTGGGCATATCTGGGCAAGTCACTTGTGTAGCCTTTCTTATCTGTGCGGCTGTGGGCATGTCTTAGGCAAACCTCCCTGTGCAGGTCCCCTTCTCTGTACCTGCAGGCTGTTCTTTTGTTTGAAAGAATTCAACCAAGGACTCACCCTAACTGCCTGCCTGATTGGTTTCTTCCTTTGTTTTCTCTCACTATACTAATTTTACATTAAAAAACAAGGACGCCATAGTGATTAAGTTCCAGAGACAAACCTGAGTTTAGTTCAAATACAATCCTTAATAATTACCAGCATCTAACCTTGAAGAAATTATATAACTTCTTTGAACCTCACTTTTTAAATCTGTAGAATGAACTTGTGGCTTTCTATGAGAAGTATTTTAGACCTAAAAAAATTACTCTCCTTAAAAATATACTGAAAAAACTTTGCAAAAAGGTAACATAAGTGATCTTTGTGATGTTGGGGCTGTTCAGTATTTGAACTGTGTCAGAATCTACATAGGCAGTAAAGTTGCATAAAACTTAAAATACACACACGAAGCAAAATGTGAAGATGGTGGATGATATCAATGTGAATTCCTGGCTGTGATATTATACTATAGTTTTTTAAAATGTTACCAAATGAGGACAGTATGCCTACCTCTTGGGTTGCTATGTTAAGAGTAAATGACATGGTGCATGTAGTATTCTCTCTTTCAGAAAAAAGACTGGGAAGAAGTCGGCTACAATGCTAATGCTCAGTATCTCTGAATATTAGGGTTATGGAAAATTTGTATTTTAAAAAAATGCTCTGTATTTCCTAAAATTTTGATTATTAAACATATTATTATGTTATGTTATATCAAATAATGTATGTTATATATTATTTGATTATTAAACATATTATAAAGGACATCTAAGATTGCCTTTGCAGAATCTATGCCTCCATCCCAGCTGTGCCTGATTTCCACTTGGGAGTCCATGTTTTCCAGAGACATTGGTTCCATGTTCCTTATAACCACTATCACTATGTGGGTGGAGTTTATACCTGAGACTGACCCAATCAGCTTGTTTCATTCCTGGTGGCCCCAGAGATTATTTCAGGGGTAGATACATGACTTAAACCATTCCAATCAGAGTGAATCTCTGGACTCCTGCTTGGAGAGCTGGGACAAAAGAGAACATTCTCACTTGTTATGAATGAGGAAGCACTAAGGAACTATTGGTAGCTATCTTGTGACCATATGATGAAGCCACCTTAGGATGAAGTTGATACCTTGGAGGGCAGAGAAAGAAAGAAATCTTGTCCCTATTGATATCCCTGATTCTCTGAATCAAAACATATCTTATCTCTGGACTCTCCAATTACATCAGTAAATAATTTCTCTTTATTTTTGAAGTAAACGTAAATTGAGTTTCCCATTCCTTGTAACATAAAGACTTATGAGATAACTTGTATTTTTTGTAATCAGAACTTAACAATAAAAAGTATATGGAAAAAATGCCACTCCTTCCATAAGGCTCAGGTCAAGCCCCTCTTCTGCCAGCAGTGGTCCCAGGCCCAGTGATCCAGGCTGGCTTCCTACAGCTCTAGTCCTTGTTGCCTGGATGCCAATCTGACATTAAATAAACTCACGCCTGTGTTGTTTTCCGTCCCAGGTATGTATGTATATATATCTTCTAGTAAATCAGAAAACTGCTTGAGAGTAGGGGGTCATTTCTTGTCATTCTCATAAATCCCACAGTGCCATTTCATAACGCTCACGGGGTTATTTTTCTCAGGTCTCACATTGATGAACAGCCTCAATTTACACTTTAATATTATCTCCAAAAAATGTCAGATAGTTGTATCTTGTGCATTAGACTTAATTTACCAGTAAACACACTCATATGTCAATAAAACTATTGCAATATACAACAATTTAATTTTAATTTTTAATTTTTAGGGATGTGGTCTCCCTCTGTCATCCAGACTAGACTGTAGCGGCATTATTGTAGCTCACTGCAGTCTCGAACTCTTGGGATCACGAGATTTTCCTGCCCCAGCCTCCGAAGTGGCTGGGACTACAGGCATATGCCACCATGTCTGGTTATCTTTTAAACTTTTGTAGAGAGGACAGTGAGGGTGTGTGGTTGGGGAGTGTTCTCACTATGTTTCCCAGGCTGGTCTTAAACTCCTAGCCTCAAGCAATCCTCCTGCCTCGACCTCCCAAAGTGCTGAGATTACAGGTGTGAGCCACCACGCCCAGCTTAATTTTGTTTTAATATATGGGGATCTCCAGTGATTGAAAATGTCCTCTGAGATGTGCTCAGTGACCAGCAGACTGGTCACTATATATATATATATTCCCTCTGTAACTGGGAATCAATTACAGGTTATTGTGTTCTCAGAGCTTGAAGGATTGAGGTAACAGGGGCCCACAAGCAGAGGCACTTGTCCAGGCAGCAGTGCTCATTGGTGGCAGACCCAGGTCTTGAACCCAGGTCTTCTAATTGCCCAGTAAATACTCATTAAATTGATTAAAACCATACCTGTAGAATGACCTGCAAAATGTTGTGCAAATCTACCTTGCAAGGTGCTTCATAGATGCTTCAACAAGAGTTTTACCACAGGTTCAAAGCTGTTAACTCATTTTTCAACTTGTCTGTGGCCCCCTATGATATAGAGCACTAGGCTGATGTTGGAAGGGATTTTTCTCCACCAGTCAGTCAGGTGGCTTGTTTCAGCCCCCGGAGTAGCTGTTAATCAGGTTTCAATAGACTTCAGCGTTTCACTCAGAACCTGTTGGCAATCCTAAACTCTACTGATCCTGTCATCTCTGCAAAATGAGCTCCGGCTATGGCCCCATCCGTTTTCAGTTTTATTGAGGGATCCCTTCAGAACAGTTCCTGCTGTAGCATTAATATGGACCTCAGCAGGGACCCCCTTCCTTACCCCAAGCTGCTCTCTCTGGGTTCAGAATGATGGGCTCCGGCTCCTGGAGATTTAAGAGCATCAAGGCAAGTTTTAATGTGCTCTTTGTCCCAGTGCCAATCCAGTTCTTCCCCATGCACAGAGCGGTGGCTACGTGGAGCTAACAATACTCCTCTCTAGGGCTGTCAGACCCTGTACAATTTTTTTCCTACAACTTTGCAGAGGAGTTGTCTGCTCTGCTTCTTGATTTTTATCAGACCTGTTGAACTGCTTCTGTGCTCTTCCACACCCTTCTGTCCCAACCTCCTTCGCCAAGTAGATGTAACACAAATGGCTTCTAACACACTGAGCAACTACTGTGTGCCTAATTCTGATCCAAGCAGCTTATCTCATTCAAACTCACAACGATCTCATGATAAGCAACATGCTCAGCCCTTCTCAGTTGGGGAAACTGAGACTTCAGGGAGCTTCAGTGGCTGCCACAAAGTCACACTATTAAGAATTGTTGGTGTTGGACTTTTGAATCCAGGTAATTCAATTCCAAGGGCTAGCACCCTTTACAGCTGTGCTATACTGTCTCTGAGTTTGTGAAATTGGTTCCCTTGGAATCTGCTCATACTGCTTCTACCCATATGCAAATGACCACCAACCCTACCTTGAGAGCGGGGCAGCTTTATCCCACAGGCACTAGAGTCACAGTGCTTAGGAATTGTGGCTTTCTATGAAAAGTATATGACACCTAAAAAAATTACTCTCCTCAAAATATTAAAAGAACATTGCAAAAGGACAACATGAGGGATTCTCGTGATGTTTAACTGTTCAGTGTCTTGACTATGTTGGAACCCATACAAGTGATTCAATTGTATAGAATGTACACATAGACACACATGTACAAGTAAGATGGGAAATCTGAATAAGACAGGTGGTATCAATGTCACTATTCTGGTTGTGACATTGTACCATAGTTTTGCAAAATGTTAAAATTGGAGGAAACTGGGCCAAATATTTCTTCTTAAAACTGCATGTGAATCTATAATTTTTTTAAATGAAAGGGAAAAAGAACACTGCACAATGAAAATTAGTATAATCAGCTTTCTGTGGGTTCCACAATCGTGGATTCAACCAACTGCTGATTGAAATATGTAAAAACTGGCTAGGTGCAGTGGCTCACGTCTGTAATCCCAGCACTTTGAGAGGTGAGGCAGGAGGGTTACTTGAGGCCATGAGTTCAAGACCAGGAGTGAGAGACCAGCCTGAGCGACAGAGAAATGCTGCCTCTACAAAAAATTTTAAAAACTTAGCCAGGCATGGTGGCACATACTTTTAATCCCAGTGTTTCGGGAAGTTAAAGAAGGAGGATCACTTGAGCCTGGGAGTTTGAAGTTACAATGAGCTATGATTGTGCCACTGCACTCCAGGCTGGGTGACAGAGCAAGACCCTGTCTCTGAAAAAAATTAAAAATTAAATAAGAGGCTGAAGGTGGTAGTTCATGCCTATAATCCCAGCACTTTGAGAGGCTGAGGCAGGCGGATCACCTGAGGTCAGGAGTTTGAGACTAGCCTGGCCAACATGGCAAAATCCCATCTCTACTAAAAGTACAAAAACTAGCCAGACATGGTGACAGGCAACTGTAATCCCAGCTACAGGAGGCTGCAATCCTCAGGAGGCTGAAGTAGGAGAATCACTTGAACTCGGGAGGCGGAGGTTGCAGTGAACTGAGATCGTGCCACTGTACTGCAGCCTAGGTGACAAGAGCAAGACTCCCTCTCAAAATAAAATAAAATAAAATAAAATAAAATAAGGCATTTGAAAAAAAATTTTTTTAACAATAGAATAAAAAGTACAAATGTTACAAAACAATATAGCGTAACAACTATTGGCTGGGCATGGTGCCTTACACCTGTAATCCCTGAACTTTGGGAGGCCGAGGCAGGCAGATAACAGGGTCAGGAGTTTGAGACCTACCTGACCAACATGGTGAAACACCATCTCTATTAAAAATACAAAAATTAGCCGGGCGCGGTGGCTCAAGCCTGTAATCCCAGCACTTTGGGAGGCCGAGGCGGGTCGATCACGAGGTCAAGAGATCAAGACCATCCTGGTCAACATGGTGAAACCCTGTCTCTACTAAAAATACAAAAAACATTAGTTGGGCATGGTGGCGCGTGCCTGTAATCCCAGCTACTCAGGAGGCTGAGGCAGGAGAATTGCCTGAACCCAGGAGGCGGAGGTTGCGGTGAGCCGAGATCGCGCCATTGCACTCCAGCCTGGGTAACAAGAGCGAAACTCCGTCCCAAAAAAAAAAAAAAAAAAAAAATACACAAATTATCTGGGCATAGTGGTGCATGCCTGTAGTCCAAGCTACTTGAGAGGTTGAGGCAGGAGAATCGCCTAAACCCGGGAGGCAGAGGTTGCAGTAAGCCAAGATCACACCACTGCACTCCAGCCTGAGCGACACAGTGAGACTTCATCTCAAAAAAAAAAAGAAAAACTATTTACAGAGTATTTACATTGTATTAGGTATTCAAGCAATGTAGAGATGATTTAAAGTATATGGGAAAATGACATTTTACATCAGGGACTTGAACATTTGTGGATTTTGGTCTCTTCCCTTGGTTCCCATCTGGATTAGCTCCAGCAACCCTCGAAAACACCAAAATGCTCTGTACATGTTTAATTAAATGTTTACAAAATGTAATACTCTGTCAATTGGTTCAGTAACAAGCCAGCAATAGAAATCACAAGGAAAATTAAATAATTCTTAGCAGACTTACTATTTTAAAAGTCCTTTCAAATTCTATATGGCCAGGAAAAAAAAAAGTGTGTGATTTTGCATGTGAATGTATTGTAATGTATTTGGACTCTTACCTCATGCCATATACAATATAAAATTTAACTCAAGGTATATCAAAGACCAAAATGAAAGAGCTAAAACTATAAAACTTTCAGAAGGGAAACATAACTATAAAGCTTTGTGACCCTGAGCTAGACAATAGTTTCTTAAACATGGCACCAAATTCACAAGCAAACAAGAATTGGATAATTGGACTTCATCAATGTAAAAACTTTATGTGTCAAAAGATACTATCAAGTACATAAAAGGACAACTGATAGAATGGGAGAAAATATTTGCAAAAGATTTGAATAGAGAGTTCTACAAATAAGATTTGTAAATGGCTAATAGGTGCATGAAAAGATGCTAAACATGAGTTATTAGGAAAACACAAATCAAAACCACAATGAGATATCATTTCACACCCACAAGAATGGCTAGAAATTGGAACCCTCAAACACTGCTGGTGGAAATGTATTAATAAAATGCAGCAGCCATTGTGGAAGTTGGTTTGATGGTTCTTCAAAAAGTTATACATGCCGGGCGCAGTGGCTCAAGCCTGTAATCCCAGCACTTTGGGAGGCCGAGGCGGTTGGATCACGAGGTCAAGAGATCGAGACCATCCTGGTCAACATGGTGAAACCCCGTCTCTACTAAAAATACAAAAAATTAGCTGGGCATGGTGGCGCGTGCCTGTAATCCCAGCTACTCAGG
>NW_016107450.1:2596497-2606562 GCF_001604975.1 Cebus imitator | reverse complement strand
AAAAAAAAAAAAAAAAAAAAAAAAAGTTATACATAGAGTTACCATATAGTCCAGCAATTACACTCCTAGGTAAATATCCAAGAGAATTGAAAATATGTATTAACACCAAAACTTGTACATGAATACACATAGCAGCATTATTCATAATAGAGTGGAAATAACCCAAATGAATGAATCAACAAATGTGATATGTTCATACAATAAAATATTATCCAGCCACATAAAGGGATGAAGTACTGATGTATGCTACAACATAGATTGGCATTGAAACGTTATTAGTGAAAGAAACCAGACACAAAGGGCCATGTGGTCTATGACTCCGTGTATATAAAACGTCCAGAATGGGCAAGTTCATAGGGATAGTATTCCTTTCGGGGCATGGTGAAAATGTTCTGGAATTTGATAGTGGTGACGGTCGCACCACTTTGTGAATGTACTAAAAGCCACTGAATTCTATACTTTAAAATGGTGGATTTAATTTTATGTAAGTTATCTCTCTCTCAAAAAAAAAAAAAAAAAGTTAGAGTGAATCTGGGGCAAGGTACCAATCCAAGAACTCAATTAGGATCATCTTAGTAGGCAGTTTTCTGGGAAGCTGCTGTCCCAAGCCAGCCAGAGCTTAGAGCAACTGCAAGGAAGGCCAAGAACAAGGCACACAGGTGAAGGGGTAGGCCTAGACCTGGCATGCAGGGAGGGGTGTCCTCACACATGCTTCTAGTTCTTCCACATAGAGCAATAGATTTTCTCATATGCTCTGACCTTTCCCTTCTTGGCGTTGTTTGACTTCTTGAATATGAGGCTCAGGCCTTGTGTCCCTCTTCACCTTCAGCACCAGCCAGCCATTGCTATCCACTTACACAATGCTCCTATCCTTCATTACTTTTTTTTTTTTTTTTTTTTTAACACTAATGGAAACAGAGGTTTTAAAGATTTTCTTTTTTAAATCCATCCAATAAAATGAAGTGTTTCTCAGGAAGATCAGCACTGGATGGAGGGCTGTCATCGTCTCCTCCTCCAGAGTTTTGTGAATATTTTAGCGTCATTAAAGAGGCTAAAGATTTTCATATTTCCTAAGCTGAGATAGCCCTGTGGGCACTGTCTCCCAGTTCCCTTGCCTGTGGATCCCGCTTGGTTTTTTCTGTGAACTCGAGGCCCAGAAGCAAGAGCTGGAGCTAGGTTTCATAGCCTTCGCTGCGTGGGTTCAGGATCACCTGTGTTACTAATAATTGTTGTCTTTGGTAACCTCTTCCTGAACAGTAACAAAAGGTATAAATCACCCCCAAGGCTCTTAATTACTCCCATTAACAGTTGTTTTGTTATCCGGATGCAGAGCAGTTTCACTGCACTGTGAGTACACACAGTGAGTTCAGAGGTACAAGCCTGGCACTGAGCCAGGAGTTAAAATAAGTTATGCTAAGTGGATGGCTCAATTGTTCCCCTGGACTCCCTCTCAGTCTGGGGGATGCGGGCCTGAGCGAATGTTACACAAGACTGGGGTCTGCGCATCTTCTAGGAGTTCCTTGGGGTGTTGACGCTGCCTTTTGCCACGATCGCTTTATTTTTCTCTTCTTTTTTAGTTTTGCTTCTAGCGTCGGTGTTTCCTTCCTCCCTCCCTCTCCTATCCTACCCTGTGCCCCTACAAATCTTTCTCCCATTTTTTTCATGCATTCTGTAACGGGCCAAAGCTAGAGTTGCAACATTTGTCAACCTAAAAGGAAGAAGCTGAGGTAAAATTAATGAAATAGAGAGTTTATTTGGGCCAAGCTTGAGGACTGCAACCCAAGAGCATAGATTCAAGGCTCCTGAAGACACACTCGATTAGCAGCAGCGACAAGTGGATTTGTAAAGGCAAAGAAAAGGGGACAAGGAGTAGGCTGATACAAAGTTGATGGTCAGAAATTCTCACCAGTTTATAAAAATAACATTGATTAGCAAAGTTGGCTATCCACTGTTAAGCTATGGGGTGTGGGCTATAGGGTCCCGTGTGGCTTCAGTAGGTTAATTTATAGCTATCTGCGGCAGTAGCAAGCAATTTCAAGAGATGAACACATAGCTCAGAAGTGGAGGGTGGGATGTCGTTCCTGTCTCTTTTTAATGCCTCTGATCATTAAAATGATTCCTCAGATAAAAGTTCTTTTCTTTCTTCACATTTAGGAGGGAAAAAGAAAAGGCCACTCAGCTGGGCCTTTTGAGCTGGAAATTTGGAGGGTTTGGGTTTTTTTTGTTTTTTTCAGCTCTCCTCTCAAAACTCTGTCCCTGTGCCCAGATTGCTCCCTTGGACTGCCTCTCGGTTTGGAGGATGTGGGCCTAAGCAAATGTTATAGGAGTCCGAGGTCTGTGCATCTTCTAAGAGTTTCTTGGGGTGCTACTGTCAGAGGTATCTGAACCAGAGCAACTCCATTTTGAATATGAACTAGGTAAAATGAGGCTAAAACCTACTGGGCTGCATTCCCAGATGGTTAGCCATTGTAAGTCACAGGATGAGATAGGAGGTCAGCACAAGATACAGCACAAGATACAGGTCATAAAGACCTTGCTGATAAAATGGGTTGCAGTAAAGAAGCTGGCCAAAACCCACCCAAACCACGATGACGAGAGCGACCTCTGGCTGTCCTCACTGCCACACACTCACCAGCGCCATGACAGTTTACAAATGCCATGGCAACATCAGGAAGTCACCCTATATGGTCTAAAAAGGGGAGGCAGAATAATCCACCACTTGTTTCCCATATAATCAAGAAATAACCACAAAAAGGGCAACCAGGAGCCCTTGGGGCTGCTCTGTGGAGTAGGCATTCTTTATTCCTCTAATCAACTTGCTTTTGCTTTGCACTGTGGACTCACCCTGAAGTCTTTCTTGTGCAATATCCAAGAATCTTCTCTTGGGGTCTGGATCTAGACCTCTTTTCTGTAACATCTTTCTGGTGACCACTGAAGGGACCGTAGTGAGGAAACTCCTGACTCGAAGGCTAACTTTGGGTAAGTGGTGGGCTCTGGTGACACTATTAGTCAAATCTCAACTCCTCAGTGAGGAACTCAAGAAGCTTTGTGATGTGGGACCACTCTCCCTCCAAGGCCCACTGTGAACTGTGATCCTTAAGACCCCAGGCTGGGGAGACAGAAAGACCTGGGACCTGACCCCAGACTTCTGTGTCCTCTCCAGGTGACCTCAACAGATGAACTATACACGTGGAACCTCAGATGTCCTACAGGTCTGACCTCACAGGTCAGGAGGATTAAATGAGCTGCTACATGACAGTGCTTAATGCAATGCATGACACAAAGTAAGTCTTTAATAAACGGGAGCTGTGACCCTAGCAGCGGCGACACTCTGAAGCAGGTGGCCTTGGGTTTCATAAACCCTGCTTCTCTTCAAGCTGGTCCCTCAAATGGGAATGCCCTATTACCCCACCCACCCTGCCTGTTAGAATCTGAATTACTCTAAGGATTTTCCCACCAAAGGCCCCAGCTGCACCCACCAGCTCCCTGCCCCCATTGGTCTGATTTCCTCTTTCTTCCCAGCCAGACCCTTAGAGCATGGGTTGGGTCTTTAAGATGGATCTTGCTTCATTCTGCCTTGAATTCTGTCAACTTTTGTAACTGGGTTTCAGCTTTTTGAAGATAGGAACCATACCCTGCATGTCTGTGGAGTAAATAAAGTTCCATTTAGAAATAATGAGTCTCTTCCAGACATCTTGAAGTACAAAGAGTCTTGAAACTGCTCCCAGATATGTACATTTATATATGTACATTTTCTTATATATGCATATGTGTATATATACACCTATGATAAACTTTAACTTATAAATTAGGCACAGTAAAAGATTAACAGTAAGAACAATAATAAAATAGAACAATTATAACCATATACTGTAATAAAAATTATGTGAATGTGGTCTTTCTCTCTCAAAATATCCTCTTGTACTGTATTTACCCTTTGTGTGTTGATGTGAGGTGATAGGAAGCCTGCATAATGAGATGAAGTGAGGCGAATGCTGTAGGCATTGTGATTCGGGGTTAGGCTGCTACTGACCATCTGTTGGTACAGCGGAAGGAGGACCATGTTCTTCGGGTGATCCTGGATCATTGAGCCATGATGATGTCAGGGATTGGATGTTGGGAACCAGATGATGCTGATGATTAATGGTTAGGTAATGTATACAGCATGGAGATGCTGGATGAAGGGATGATTCATATCCCAGGTGGTATGGATTTGGATGGCATGAGATTTTACCACGTCACTCCAAAGGGCACACAATTTAAAACTTCTGAATAGTTTATTTCTGGAATTAGCCATTTGATGATATTTTTGGAACAAGGTTGACCACAGGTAATGGAAACTATAGAAAGGGAAACCTTGGATGGGTATAGGAGAACGACTGTAATTCTTAGAGCACAGTATTTACAATAATCTCAGATGGGGTTTTTAACTTATACCCCATTATATTTGTTACATTACTATATGTATACACACATATAAAGAACAAAATACTCAAATCAAACAAATGGAAATATATTCATTTCAATGTGTGCAACGGACTTCCTTAAGTCAGATCTCTTTCTCTTTCTCAGACTCAGACATGCAACAAAGCTAATCATGTCACCTAGAAAAAAAAAAAAAAAGAAAAGAAACTGCTCCCTGTAGTCTTCAGGAACTGCTGTCTTCTGAATTACCTTAGAAGCTTTAAAAAATTCATTTGTTAATAAAAAATATTATCCTTTTTTCCCCTTTCCCTTTGGAAGGAGTCAAAATCTCCTTGTAATTCCCTGTTCACTGCATGGGCCAAATCTGGATCCCATAGTGATGTGGCTTGGCTGTGTCCCCACCAAAATCTCATCTTGAACTATAGTTCCCATAATCCCCATGTGCCGTGAGAGGGACCACGTGCAGATAATTGAATCATGGGGGTGGTTTCCCCCAGCCTGTTCTTGTGATAGTGAGTGAGTTCTCAGGAAATCTGATGGTTTTATAAGGGGGTTTTCTCCACCTTTGCTCTGTACTTCTCTCTGCTGCTGCAGGGTGAAGAAGGATGTGTGTGCTTCCCCTCCTACCACAATTGTAAGTTTCCTGAGGTCTCCCCAGCCCCGCAGAACTGTGAGTCAATTAAAAAAAACACCTCTTTTTAAAATAAATTACCCAGGTCGGGTATTTCTTCATAGCAGCAAGAGAACAGACTAATATACATGGCCACCTCTCTCCATCAGGCGCCACCTTTCCCTGAGATCAAGGAATCTTGATCCGACTCCTGAAAAAAATCCAGGTTCTATTAGCGGGGTCAAATAATTGAAAAAAAAAATCTCTCACTTGGTCTCTCTCTGTCTCCAAACATACACATAGACAGATGCATACAAGTCAAGTCATCAAAATCCTTCATAGTGTTTTTCTGTGGGTAATGAGCATTTGGATTCTGTTAATATTCTCTGTTTTTTTTTTTCTTTCTGTAATTTCCAGGGTCTCCACAATGAGTATGTATTACCCCTGTAATTAGAAAACAATGTTAACAAAAAAGAACCCTATGGGAGGAAAATAAAGCCTCCCTCAATAGAAATACATGCTGAAGTCCTAAGCCCAGGTTCTCTAGGGCAGTTCTAATTTGAAATACTTGATTCCATCGACGCCAAAGTACTGTACTGTCTTGTCACCGGTGTTGCTGCCGTCTCAGTGAGAAGTTCCTTTGTAAATTTGATTCATCTAGAAATGCATCCAAGGGGTCCTGCCACAGTCCCAGCTCGCATAAGTCATTCTCATATGAGCCACTACTTGCCTGTAGCAGCTCCCACTGCATTAAGGAAGAGTGCAGTAATGCTCTCCCGTGGTCAAGAATCTGATAGACAGTTGAAATAAGCAGGACTTAAGATCCCATCTTCATCACCGTCACTATTGTCATTTCTAGAACTCTTGCTGCTGGCCACTTGATAATGCCGCATTGTCTGACTCAACCTCACAACAGCCCTAAGGTAGAAAGTAGTATGTTTTTCCATTTAACAGAAAAGGAAACATAAACTTAGAAAAGTTTTCACAAGAAAAAACATTCATTTCACCATATGAATGTTTTCTGAATCAGTTCATATGAGAAAGATACAGACAACCAGGTTAAGAATCTAATCTGTGAAAACAAACTTTGAAAATAGACAGCAAAAAAAATGACAACGAGGTTGAAAATGACAGGATGGTGCTGGGGAAAGGCTACCAAGTAAGCCAAAAGGAGTCAAAACACTTACGTATACCTGTGACCCAGAAATGAGAGCTCGGTTAGACTGACAGGGGACAGAAAATCACAGGAAACAAACAAACAAACAATGTTTGTACTTGGAGGCCAGTATTTACAAAATGCATAACCTGGTTGGAACTTGAGACTGATTTTGCCCACACTGAGTAAACAGAATGGGCCCCAGCTGGGTGGTGAGGACCTTGAGTTAGCATATTGTCCTAATTTTTCAATAGTTATTTTCCTAATAATTCAGTTGTTGTTTTTGTAAGAAGTAGCATGTGTGAGATCTCTTGTGTCCCTTTAATAGACTTTATTTTTGTTGTTATATAGTTTATTTCATTTCTAAGGCTGAAGTGAAACTGCAATTCACTTTAAAAGCTATACGTTATAGGCAAGCTGCTTACAATATATGGTCTCAGAAATTTTTGGAAACTTGTCTTTAGGTGTTATTGGCACAAAATAACAGCCTAGTGTTTGGTCCTCTGGGAGTAAAAGACAAATAAAGCTTCCTGCGACTTGACAACTTATGAAAGTTAACTCTGCCACGAAAGATAGGCAGGTGTGGAGAGAGGGGAAAGGCTTCGAAATCTCCTAATTCTGGAATAGGAAAACCAAAGAAGCCTGTAAGAATCTGAATAACATAATACTATGATCAGGAAAACTTAAAGACTTCTAATTCAAAAGAAAAATAGCAAGCCACAGACTGGGAGAAAATATTTGCAAAAGACATAGCTGATAAAAGACTTTTACCCAAAATACACAATGATGTCTTAAAAACTCAGAAATTGAGCAATCCAATTAAAAAATGGGCCAAAGACCTACAGAGATACCTCACCAAAGAATATGTGCAGATGACTTATAAGCATGTGAAAAGATAGTCCACATCATATGTTATTAGAGAATTGCAAATCAAAACAATGAGATACCACTCCACCCCTATTGAATGACCAAAATCCAAAACACTGACAATACCAAATGTTGGAAGAATGTACAGCAACAGGAACTCCCATTCTTTGCTGATAGGAGTGAAAAATGGCAGAGCCATTTTATAAGATATTGTAGTAGTTTCTTGCCAAACTAAACGTACTCTTAGTATTTGACCCAGCAATTGTGCTCTGTGGTATTTACCCAGATGAGTTGAAAACTTACATCCACATAAAAACTTGCACAGGATTATTTATAATTGCCAAAACTTAAAATCAACCAAGATGTCCTTTAATAGGTGAATGGATAACCTGTGGTACATCCAGTCAATGAAATATTATTTGGTGCTGCAAAGAAGTGGGCTATCAAGCCATGAAAAGATAGGGAGGAATCTAAAAGGCATATTCCTAAGTCAAATAAGTCAGTCAGAAAAGGCTACATACAGTCTGTGTGATTCCAACTACATGACATCTAGGAAAGGCATAACTATGGTGATAATAAAAAGTTGAGTGGTTGCTAGGGGTTGTGGAGAGGAAGGGATGAATAGGTAGAGCACAGAGGATTTTCAGGGCAATGAAGCTGCTTTATAGGAGTGGTCCCTGACTTTTTGGCACCAGGGACTGGTTTTGTGGAAGACAATTTTTCCACGGACAGGTTGAGGGGGATGGTTTTGGGATGAAACTTCCAACTCAGATCATCAGGCATTAGTTAGGTTCTCATAAGGAGCGTGCAACCTAGATCCCTCATGTGCGCAGTTCACAATATGAGAATCTAATGTTGTCACTAATTTGACAGGAAGGGAGCTTAGGCGGTAATGCTCACTCACCTGCTGTTCACCTCTGGCTGTGCAGCCCAGTTCCTAACAGGCCATGGATGGCCTGGGGGTTGGGGACCTCTGCTCTATAAGGGGCTATAATGATGGATGCATGTCATTACACCTTTGTTAATACGCATAGAATGTACAAG
This sequence comes from Cebus imitator, assembly GCF_001604975.1. Taxonomy (NCBI): domain Eukaryota; kingdom Metazoa; phylum Chordata; class Mammalia; order Primates; family Cebidae; genus Cebus; species Cebus imitator. Next base: position 2,598,460 of record NW_016107450.1, on the reverse strand, counting down.
AGTGAATCCTACTGTAAACTATGTCCTTTGGGTGTTAATAATGTGCCATTGTAGGTCTGTTGATTGTAATAAATGTATCACACTGTACAAGATGTTGACAGTGAAGAAGTTTACACGTGTGGTAGCAGGGCTTTGGAGGCAAGGGATATACAGGACCCCTCTGAACTTTCCACTCAATTTTGCTGTGAATCTAAAACCACTTTAAAAAATAAAGTCTATCTTAAAAAACGTATGCACGTACGCGTGTGTGTATGTGTAATGATTACTATCCTCTTCTTCTTTTACAAGACTGATGAGAGGCAAAATCGCAAAACTGGATCAAGTTTATCCTCAGGTTTCCCAGGATCCACTTTGAGACCCCATTCCTTATGCCAGTGTGCTGGGCTGTCTCCACCCCATGCTAAGCAGGGTATTGAGATGTGTGGGATGGTGGCGAACCAGTCTCGCCTCTGCCTTCATGAAGCTTATGATTCAAAGCAGAAGGGAGGCACTAAAGAAGTTATTGCAAAAACTGTGCATATAATGGATTAAGTTGTGACGAGTGACCTGAAAGTACTTAACAAGGTGATCAAACCAAGTCCATGGGGTCAGGGAAGGCTTCCTTGAAGAAAATATATTAACCTGTAACCTTAAGGCTGACTAGGAGTTAGGCAGGGCCAGGTGTATTCTGAGGTTGTGAGTCTGGGTTTGACACAGGGAAGTTTGGCACAGGAAAGACCACGCGTGCAGTGTCCTGGGGGAGGAGGGATGTGAGGCATGTTGGGGAGCACTGAAAGGCCCAGATGACTGTGAATGAGAGGAGAAGTGGGGAGAGCTGCAGCTGGAGCGGTGAGCAGGGGACAGACAGCTTTTAAACTGCCTAAAAGCAAGAACCAGCCATTGGAGGATTTTAAGCAGAATGATGGTGTCTTCTCTCTCATTTTATTTCTAGAATCTAGTTCAGTGCTTAAAACATCACGAGTGGCTCAATAAACATTTGAGAAATGAAAGAAAAAAATGAGAAACAGGTGGGCACACTCATTCACTCAGTTCACCCAATTATGCGTTATGTAATAAATGCAATTCCAGTGGTCTGAAATTGGTTATGTCTTCCTTCAAATCATTCATTTTCAGGGTGAAATCATCACTGTTATCATCTGTTATTAGTCAAAGAATCCTTTCCCCTAAAACATAAGAAATTATATGTTATTGGAAATTTTCATTATAATTTCAAATGAGAATATTCTCAATTTTCTGTGCCCAAGATTTGGGAGTCACTTTACTTTCCATGCTTGCCATATTTGAAAATTTATGAGTGTCTCCTGATGAGAGAAATAAAACTCAACAGCAACTTTACTGCTAATGATGGGAGATACTGGTTTTTATTTGTAGTCATTGCTCTTTAATGACCTAAGTAGCTTTAGCACTTTTCCTGGCCTAGACAAAGGAATATTGATTTTCCTTGTTTCTTTTCCTGCTAGTGAAATCTTCCCGTCAAAGGAGTGATTCAGCTAACCTGAGTATTTTGGCATCTTTGTCCCAATGGCTCAGCTGGGATTCTATATGAGTATATAGAAATTCTAGGAACGAAGTGCTCTCTTTGTTGGCAATCTACTTCCAAAGGTAATCTACTTCCATTCAGAGTCTAGGAGAATTCCTTCACAGCTGTTTTGTGCAACATTCTCTTGGGCAGATAGAGAAGCTGATCAACTCTCATTTAACTAAGGAGAGAATACCTCCTCAGTTCAAAAGAATGGGAGAGAGGTAGAGGGAGTGACCATACTTAAAAATTGAATCAAGAGACGCAATAAGAATGCAGATGTTTCTTAGAGTCCTGGGAAAATATTGAAAATGGAGAAAAAGAGCCAGGCGCGGTGGCTCAAGCCTGTAATCCCAGCACTTTGGGAGGCCGAGGCGGGTGGATCACAAGGTCAAGAGATCAAGACCATCCTGGTCAACATGGTGAAACCCCGTCTCTACTAAA
>NW_016107450.1:2565263-2596322 GCF_001604975.1 Cebus imitator | reverse complement strand
AAAAAAAAAAAAAAAAGAAAATGGAGAAAAAGAAACAGGACAGTAACCCGACCCGGCCTTGGACATCTTCCTCCAGATACCCAGGTTCCCCAGCAGCACTGAGCTGAGCTCCCCACTAGATATGGACAGCGTTTCCTCCTGTATTCCCAGAACTCAGGGGTGTCTGTGCTATGGCAGATGATTAGTAAACGTATGTTAAATGAAATGGATGGAAGAAAGGATGGGTAGATAAATGGTTAAGTAAACAAAACAAAACCAATACCTTTTGGCTGCTACGCATTGGAAGGGGAGAAATCATCACTATCTTGAAACTACTTGATTATTACACTAGAGCGCAGTCAGCAGGGCTGGTCAGAATACACCCGGACCTGTGTGTACAGGGGTTGGGGATGGGGATGTCAGATAGAGATCAGAAATCGGCAAACTACAGCCAGCAGGCCAGCCGCCTGTTTTTGTAAATGAAATTGTATTACAGCACAGCCACGGTTATTTATTTATGCGTTGTCTATGGTTGCTTTCTGCTACAATAGCAGACTTAGTAATTGCAAAAGAGACCTGATGACCATAAGCCTGAAATATTTACTTTCTGGACCTTTACCAAAAAGCCTGCCCACCCCTATTTTAGGTCAAGGGCAGAAAGAAGATCAAATCCAAGATCAAAGCAGGAATAATCTGGAGTCATGGTGGTCTTGAGAGAATCAGAGGTGTGATGCTGAAAAGTCAGAATCCAAAGCGGCCTCAGAGTTCACTAGGCAACCTCCTTTGCTGCAGAAGAAAAGACTTTGGTCCAGAGTGAAAACAAGTTGCTCAAGGTCGCATGTCAGTTGGCAGAGGCTCCAGGAATGGTGGACACCACGTTGGCCAATAGGCATGGACTGTAGCCAAACGCTCGGAGGTCTAGGTTGAATCTGTTCCCTGACTGTGGCAGAGAGAGAAATCCCGGGATGACCTTGTTGGGGTTTTGGGGCTCAGGGGAGCCCTCAGCTCCCCTGAGAGGACGTTTCTCCAGGTTCTTGGTCCATCACTCTCTCAAGGATGGGAGAGGAGACCATGGCACAGTGGGCTCGTAAATACCAGACTCAAAACGTGTTTGCAGAAAGTGATTTATTTAAGCAGAGAGAGAAAAAGGAGGAGAGAAAGAAATAGCCAGCTTTCACACTGAGCGAGAGAAAGAAAAGCCGCTCTCACACTGAGTGAGAAGGGTTCCCAGAGGGGGAAAACCAGAGCAGGAAAGCTCCTCTCACACTGAGCGAGAGAATCCAGAAAGATGGAACCCAGGAGAGGAAAGCAGCTTCCACACTGAGTGGAAGGGAACTGAGAGAGAGATGGAGTTTAGGAGGGGAAGGCAGCTTCTACGAGGGTGGGAGGGGACCCCGGAGGGGGAAATCCGCCCGGATGAGGGAGACAGGGACTTTTAACCTGGGAGGAATTCCATCCTTCTCCAAGTCCCCTGGCCAATGAAAAGAGTTCCTTTAAACTTTCGCTGGAGTGATTGACCTTTGGTTCTTTCGGAGCATGCGAAAATTTAAACAAAGACAGTTAAATCTCCCAGATGGAGAGAGATGGGAGGGGGGCACGGCGCTGGGAAGTTCTTGCCCTTAAAACTACGCCCCCTTGTGGACCCGGAAAGAGAACACATTCCCTCAACCTCACATCAAGGGGCTCAGGGGCAAATGTATTTCTCTTTAAGAAAAACACAACATCTGGGAGAAGAAGGGAATGAATGAACTCTGTTCCTTTTTTGCCTTTTGCATTTATAGTTGATTTTTTTCATCAAATATGTGAGAGTTAATGCCACCCAAATTAACTATGCTGGAAACTCGGGGAGGTTTAGAAGTACTCAGTAAGTGGGGGTCATATGTTTTTTTAACTTATTCAAGAAAACTCATGGAGGAACAGCGTTGACAGGCTTTCATTAAGCATTCTATCAATTGGTCATGACTACTCCCAAGGCAATTCCAAAACCTAACATTCTGGATAAATAATTAAATAAAGACAAACGCCTACTGGGCCTTGGAGTCACTCCAATGCAGCGCATATTGAAGAAAAACAACAGTTTCTCAAACTCCAGAGAGGCTTGAAGTTCTGAAAGGTTAAATAAATCCCTGAAGCGTACAGCAAAGCGTTGCTAGTCATGGTCTAGAAAAGCATCCCCCCGTGGCGTGAACTCACCAAACAGCGTCGGCTAAACTAACAGCCTCCTTGCCACCACACTCGCAGGCCAAGGGTTCACTGCAGAATCGGATCCCTTTCCTACGGCCACGGAGAGCCAAGCTCTATCCTCAGGAAAATGGTGGTCATGGAGGACACAGAGGAGCTCGTGTGGGCCATTCCTTGTAGGTAAGGGAAGTGAGGCCAAGAGAGGGGAGTCAATTGCTGGGAGGCATGAAGCCAAGGCAGTTTTGGAACCCTGACCTCTACAACACACCAACCAAAGTGCCTAGCACATAATAAGCACTCCGATGTTTGCAAAAGGCGTAAGTGGATGACTGAATAAATTCAATGACTACGCTCTCTGAATGCCTATATCCTCCTGGTACAGTCTTAGATTCTGGGGTTACAGTGTTGAACAGGACTGAGAATATCCCTGCTTTCACAGAGCTCACATTCCTGTGTACGTGTATGTGTATGTGTACGTGTGTGTGTGTGTGTGTGTGTGTGTCTGTGTGTGTGTGTCTGTTTGTGGTGGGGAGGGAGGTAGGGTGATGGGGGATGTATAACGGGAAGTAGAGAAATAATCATAATAACTAGTATTTAGTGAGCACTCACTATGTGCGAGGTACTTTTCTAAGCGCTATATATAAGCCAACTCCTTTAGGCCTCTCAAATAACATACACGAGAGGTACTCTCATGCCCCCTGTCTTACAGATAAGGAAACTGAAGCACAGAGAGGTTAAATTGCTCTTCCAAGGTCACACAGCCGGAAGTGGTAGGGCCGGGTTCAAACATGGGCAGTCTGTATCTGGAGCCTAGACCCTTACCCAAAGACCAAGGGGGCAAACGAATGATTTTGAGTAAGTGAGTAAATAGGTGAGTGAATGAATGTATGAGCACAATCCTTCATTTGTGAATATTCCATAGGAAAGCAAACCTTTCATAAAATTGATTTTGGTAATTGCTTGTTTATAAGTAAATTATAAGAAATTCTGCTCATGGAACTCTTTATTTGAAGAAAAATTAGACACATATACAAAGTTTCTTTAAGGTTTGTATGTGCAGACTCTTCTGGTGACAGTTTCCAGGTTATAAATCAAAACACCACAAGTCCGACCACATGTCAGGTCCTAAATGTTGTCTATATTCAAACGCACTTAATCCTCATGTCCACCCTAGGAAGCAGGTACTATTTGCATCCCAACTTTACAGATAAGACCACTGAGGTACAGCAAGCTTAATGATCTCTCTCCATGTCAGGGAGTTAGTGAGAGCAGAGCTGGGATATAAACAAGGCAATCCTGTTCCAGAAATGAGACAGTACCCCACTGCGTCTCAGTTTAAAGGCAGGTTCTCAACCTGGCCGCACATTGACTTCACCTGGGGAGCTTTCGAAGATGCTGATGCCTCAGCCCCACCCAGTTAAATCAGAATCTCTAGGAATGTAGCTTCAGTATTGGTATCTTTTTTATTATTTATGTTTTTAATTGACAGGTAAAAAATACATATGTTTTTGGTGTACAACGTGATGTTTTGATATCTGTATACATTGTGGAATAGCTAAATCAAGCTATTTAACATATGTATTACCTTGTATCTTTTTTTATGGTGAAAACAAATCTATCTTAGCAACTTTTAAACATACAGTATATTGTTATTAACTGTAGTCAGCATGATGTACAATAGATCTCTTGAACTTACTTGTTTTATCTAACTGAAATTTTGTGTCCTTTGTCCTTTGGTTATTGGCATTTTTTCTTTCTGAGATAGAATCTCACTCTGTCACCAGGCTGGAGTGCAGTGATGCAATCTCAGCTCACTGCAACCTCCAATTCCCTGGTTCAAGTGATTCTCCTGCCTCAGCCTCCCGAATAGCTGGGATTACAGGCACACGCCACCACGCCCAGCTATTTTTTGCATTTTTAGTAGAGACGGGGTTTCACCATGTTGGCCAGGATGGTCTCCATCTCTTATCCTTGTGATCTGCCCACCTTTGCCTCCTAAGATTATTGGTATCTTTTAAACGTTCCCTTTATAACTCTGATACAGAGAGCTCAAAAATGCTGATCTGGGGAATTGGCTGCAATTGACTTGAATCCCATCTGTTTTGAGCTTTCTGCCCAAAGTCAACATCACAACAATCTCCACCCTCCCAATTACATAGTTCCTGTGATTCTCAGTGACAGTCCATAGCCCACGATGGCAATGCCGGCCTCCTTCCAACCATTTCTATGGGGTCCTGGAGCCTTTGATTTTTCTGAACTACTGAGACCTCTTAGCACCACCACCATTAGGGAGAAACAAGCAGAAGCAAGTCTGTTACACGGCAGATCACTCTTAGTTAACAACAGATCTCCATTGTGCCAGGAACTGTACGAGGTGCTTACCATACATTGTCATTAGTCTTCAAATCTAGGGTTTTGGAAAGTCAAATCAATATGACCCCTCCTTTCCCTGAGTTCTAAGCCAGTTGAGAAAGGCAAGGGAGTCAGGCAGATGGAGATGAAAATGCTAGCTTTATTACAGATCAAAGTTATTAGAGAATGCAGAGTAGGTGGGAGGCATCAGTGAGCCTCTGTATACTACACCCCAGAATTAGATGCTGAGCATAACTTTAGCCAGTGGACAGAGGTATGGGAACCTGGAAGAGAGACGCTGCTGGTGCTCTAATGCACGTTCATAAACACTGTATGATGTAAGGTAATATTGCCATTCAGTGCCAGCACCACGCCTGATTATTATTAAGGCTACTGCACTATGACTAACTATGTGCAAAGTCATTTACAAATTTCTCTCAATTTACATGAATCCACTCTTTGCAACATTTCCTCACACCCATCCCCCAGAAAAGTGAAAGTGAAGAGATTTTATTGTATTTCCATCTTTTATACTGTACTTACGGGCGCCATATGCAAGACACATGTGAAAGGCATAGCTGTAGCACACCCCACATGGGCATTGCAAGCCATTTACATTAGGTTTTCCTGTTACTGTAGCTGCAGTCACGTAAAATGTTTATTACTGTTAAATTGCCATTGCTTTCCTTCTACATATACCTGCCGCTGAGCATCTGGTCTTGTGCCGAAAAGAATAGGAACATGTTGATGTTTTCTCTGGAACTCCAGTTTTTTTACTTTAATAGTCCCTGGCTGTCCTTGGCCGTTTATCCTGGCCAGTTCCAGAGTCTAGACAGGGTAACTTTGGTATTAGCTGAACAAAAAAAAGTCATAGCAAAGACTGCCTTTGGTTTAAAGAATCAAACAAAATCAGGCCTTTCCAATACCTAGGTAATCACTTTTCAAAGGGAAGTCCACAAAGTTTCCCAAGGTTTACTAAAGAGATGGTAATTGCACCCCAAATCAGTCCATCACCTCCCACCCTGAGCTACTACACAGATCATCAGCTCCACTGCTGATGCTTTCACTGTTGGTCATTTGTCTGATGCCCAACCTCTCAGTTACCTAATTACTGTCTTCAGAGACTTTAAACTGACACTCTGTGCATTAGGTTAAATAACAAAATAAAAGTTAAACATGCTAATGGGTGATCATATATTTAGCATATTGAAAAGCTGCCTGGACTTAGACTGAGCTGGGTGGGAGGACTGGCTGTCGCTTACCAGCTTTGGTCACATCATCTGACCTCTTGATCCTTTTCTACAGAATGCAGACAGTTCACGTGGCAGTTAAGAGGTTGGGCCCTGAAGTCAATCAGACCTGGATGTGAACCTCAATTCTGCCATTTATCAGCTGTGTGACCTTGGGCAACTTACAAATCCATTTTATGCCTTCGAGTATTCATCTACAAAAGAGGGACCTCCTACATAGGGTGACTATGAGGATCACGTATGATGTTCATAAAGCACCCAGCAGAGTGCCCAGCCCACAGAAGGTGCTCCATGAGAGGTACCGATCATTATTGTAAAGCGAGAATGCCTTGAGAAGACACTGGTAATCTACCAGGATTGAGAAATCAGTTGCCAATGAGTGGTGCTGCCCACTGGTAATTTCAGAGGTGAGGGGCAAGAGTGATCTCTGTGGCAAGGGAAACAGTGAGCTTGTCTGTGAAGCAGGCCTACAGCTAGAAAGTTGTGGTGTAGAGAGGAATGGCTTCATCAAGGGCAAGGAAGCAGAAATGTGCATGGGGTAATTTACGAACAGCCATTGCAGCATCTTGGGGTGGGATGAAGAAGAGAAAAATGGGTAGCAGGAAATGGGGCTGGGAAGGAATACTGGGAAAGTTTGTGAAAGCTCTTCCAGAATAACGAGTTTGCATAATCCCAAGGCAATGGAATATAGCCGAATGTTTCTGAGTAGTGAGAAGGCATGATTAAAGACAGATTATTCTCATAGTGATGACAAGATGGAATGCATATCGGAGGTTCTTCTTTTCTATATCATCTGTGAACAAGACTATTGAAATTTCATTGGAGTTTGGACCTTAATAGTGATTTGTAAAAAAATTATTTTTACCAGTTTTTGTCCATAATTTAAATCTTTAAATACTACTGTGGCTAACATTTATATAGCTTTTCATAGTTAATATGATATTGAGTAGCCCATAAATAGTGGTCACAAAAAAATAAAATCCCAGGATGCTTTTGCCATGGGGGCTGCCTAATAGGATCTAAAAAAATAACTGAGAGGTGACAACTTTGAGGCAGTGAGTCATATTCTTTTGGATTAGTATTTTACTCTAGTTTTCCCTCACTGACAAAAATCAGAGAGTAATAAATTGGGAACTGTAAGAATTAGAATTACAGAACATAACTGATAAAAATTTATACCATGAACTTGGAAAATTTTCAGACAGCTTGAAAATTATCTCAAATAATTTTATAGATCTGCCACCCAGGAGACAACATTTTCAAATCTTACCGACATGAAACAGAAAAAGACAATTAGAAGAGACTATGTAACTACCAAGACCCTCTCAGCCGTAGAGACCCCCACCCCAGGTGGCGTGGAAGGCATTAAGAAACAGACATCCACCCAAAGTAATTTATAGATTCGATGAAAAAAAAGAAACAGACACCCAGATAGAACAGCAAAGTGGGACCCTGCCGGGGCCAACAGCCTTCGAAGCTGAGAGCCTCAGGGGGCTGACAGCATTCCAGGCTGAGGGCCCCAAGGAGTTCTGACCCACATATTTATTCTCTCTGAACAGGTGTTATTATTAATAACAAACAGGTGTTCTGTGTTTTCTCATAGAACCAAGATAAACTAGGTAGGCAGCTGGTGCCTGCTTACCACTGATCAAAGACAAACTAGAAAGTATTCTTCACGAGGGATCCACGGGGGCAGGGTCACATATCCCGTGCTTAAAGAATTGTTTTAACCAATGTATGACATACATATACTGTTTTGCTACTTTAGAATGTCCAAGCAGTTTTCCACTTGGGGTTGAGGGGCGGTGGCAAGGTTTTCCTTGCCATCGTCATTCTTAGCAAACAATGTAATTTTATCATACACTCAGCATTTCTCAGCATGTAACCACAGTTACAAAAGAGAGGATCTAGGCAGGAGTGTTCTGTTGAGGAGACATCAGAGTCAATACCAGAACCAGAATGTGTATTGTTTGTATACAGCAATAGTGACCATTGCAAAAGCTACTATTTACTGAGCACTTCTATAAGCTAGGGTCATGCTAAACGTTTTTAGTCTTATTTCACTCTCATAACAACTCGTTTTCTGAATCTTACAGATGAGGAAATTAAGGATTAGTGTAACTTAATAATGTGTCCAAAGTCACACAGCTAATGAATGGAGGACTGAGCTGGGATTTAAAGGCAGTTCCCCATCAAGTTAAAGAGCCTCTGTGCAGCAAAAGAAACAAGCAACAAAGTGAAGAGACAACCTACGGAATGGGAGAAAATACTTGCAAACTAAACTACCCATCTGACAAGGGATTAATAACCAGGATATAAGGAACTCAGACAAATAGAAAAACATCTGATAACCTGGTCAAAAAATGGGCAAAAGATTTGAATAGATATTTCTCAAAAGAAGACATACAACTGGAAAATGAGAATATAAAAAAGCGCTCAACGTCATTGATAATCAGAGCAATGAAAATCAAAACTACAATGAGATATCATCTCACCCCAGTTAAAATGACTTGTATTCAAAAGACAGGCAATAACAAAGGCTCGTAAGGACGTGAAGAAAAGGAAACCCTCGTACACTGTTGGTAGGAATTTAAATTAGTATGACCACTATAGAGAACAGTTTAGAGGTTCTTAAAAAACTAAAAATTGAACTATAATATGATCCACCAATCCCACTGCAGAGTATATACCCAAAATAAAGGAAATCAGTATATCAAAGAGATACCTGCACTCCCATGTTTGTTGCAGCACTGTTCACAATAGCCGAGATTTGGAAGCAGCCTAAATGTCCATCAGCAGATGAATGGATAAAAAAAATGTGGTACATATATACAATGGAGTATTATTCAGCCATAGCAAAGAATGAGATCCTGTCATATGCAACAACATGGATGGACTGTTATGTGAAATAAGCCAGGGACTGAAAAACAAACACCACATGTTCTCACTTATTTGTGGGATCTAAAAATCAAAACAATTGAACTTATGTAGACAGAAAGCAAAAGGATGGTTATCAAAGGCTGGGAAGGGTTGTGGAGGAGGGTGGGTAGAGGTGGGGATGGTTAATGAGTGCCAGCAACATAGATATGAATAATACCTAGTATTTGATAGCAAAACAGGGTGACTGTAGTTAGTAATAATTTAACTGTAATACAATAATTTAAAAATAGCTATAAGAGTATAGTTGGATTGTTTATAACACAAAAGATGAACACTTGAGGAAATGGACTCTCCATTTGACATGTGATTATTTCTCATTGCAGGCCTGTATCAAGATATCTCATGTACCCTGTAAATATATACACCTACTATGTACCCACAAAAATTAAAATACTAAAGAAAAAAGCAGTGGGAAGTAATACGAAGTAACCAAATCTATCCTAGAAGGATAGGAGTTGGTTCAGCTTGTTTGTTCCCTAGCTTGCTCATGAATTGAAGAGAAATTGTTCTGATAATGATAATGATAAGCAGGCAATATGAAGAAATGGGGAGTTTGAGGGAAATTGAACACTATTTCATTTGAATGATATAAATAAATAAATAAATAAATAAGGGAAGTTCCATCCGGCCTCCAAACTCATGCTCTTTCTGCTGCACCCATGGGAATGTGAAAGCACTCACAAACACCCACACACTTCCTAAAGTTGAGTAAATGAAATTATAACTGCCATGTTCTAATGAGTCATCAATAATTACCTATTGATTTTTGTTATTTTCCTTATAAGGCCTTAAGTTTACAGAATCAGTCATTGTTAAGAAGATTTAAGTTGGATGGATCCAGGTGTTAGTTAGCAGACACTGTCTTGGTATTCAGGAGGGGAGGCCAGGTGAGGTGCACCCCCATGAGAAGGAAGCCAGAGTCGACGCCCTGACTTAATTCTTCTTGTATGCTTACTCACTTGGTCTCCACAATAACCCTGCCTGGTCATTAGTGAAGGTATTACTATTCTCATTTTTCATGGAGAACATTGAGTCCTAGAGAGATTAATGGCTTTTCCAAGGCCATACAGCTGCTATGTGGCAGGGTCGGAAGTCACATCCAGTTTTCTTACTCCAGATCTGATCTCCTCCCATGACAACGTGGCTGCTTCTAAAAGGCACATCTACTTGGTATTTAAAATAGGCAACCTGGGTTGAAATTCAAGCAGTACTCTGGCAGTGGTTTTAAATCCCATAATGATATTAGATCCTCAGTTTTCCCATTCGTTAAAATACGGATAACAGATTGATGTGAAGATTAGATGAGCAAAAGGCAAGCATAGTTCAATATTACTTTAGTCACATCTACTAGATCCTGAGCTTTCTGCAGATAATTCTTTTTGCAAAAGGATTTGTTAAGCACCCACTATGTGCCAGGCACCAGAGGCACAAAGATAACAGTGCCTTATTCACCTTTGAATCTGTAGTGCTGAGCACAGGGGAACACAGTCAATTGGATATAAATGGAATGGATAAAAGTAAATGGATAAATATAGATGAGAAAAAGAAATTTTTATATTTTTTCACATATAAAAATTCATTCACTCAACAAAAATTGAGTTTCTACTATGTGCACTATTCTGGGTGCTGTGGAAGACATAAGAATAAACAAATATATACTATACCTGCAAAGAACAGCATGATGTACTGATAAGAACGTGAGATTTGGAGTCAGAAGAGCTGTATCTTTGATCTTGTTTCTGCTACTTACTAGCTCAGTGAGTTTGAACAAATTTCTGAGCCTCAGCTTTCCCATCTGCAACATGAGGATAATAATACTGACCTTTCATAATTTGCCAAAGTGCTTTGAGAATTGCTATATAATGCTTTTATTATTGTGTAAATATCCCCCAAACATTTGCTATTAGTGATATCAAGTCCAAGTTTATTGGGAGTACCTAGAGAATTACTTTATTCCCTGCTTTGCTTTGCCAGTGAAATTTGGCTGAAGGTTAGCAGTGATGGGTTGGTCATGATTGTTATTATCATCAATTGCTTTTCTCTTCCCTGGAATCCACTCAAGGTAATCACAGAAGCAGTTGCTTTAAAGGGTTTGTTAAGTACAAGGAGAAGCGCTCACTAATCAAACGTGAAGAAACAGTAACAAGTTTGAGTCCTGGTATCTAGTGGTAACTAGTAAGTTGTAAGTTGGTTTTGGCTTTAAATGACATTGGGCTACAGCATTTCTGTGTCTTTTTGCTTTTCTGATTTGGGGTTAAGCCAACCAATATTTGCCAGCCAGGCTCCATGTACTAGACTAGGGACTACTCATGTGATCACTACTCATGATCCCTACCCTCAAGGGGCATGCATGCATTAGGGTTATCTGGAGAAACAGAACTAACATCATATATACATATATATATATATATATATATATATATATATACACATACACATATATGTAAAGAGATTTATTTTAGGAATTGGCACTCAATTATGGAGGCCCATAAATCCTGCAATCTGCCATCTGTGAGCTGGAGAACCAGGAAAGCTATCGATGTAATTCAGTCCAAGTCCAAAGTTCTGAAAGCTAGGGGACCTGATGGTATAAGTCCTGATCTGAGTCTGAAGACTGAGAAGCAGGAACACTGATGATGTCCTAGGACAGGAGAAGACGGACGTCCCAGCTCAAAGAGACAGGAGATTCAGGCTTCCTCCACCTCTTGTTCTATTCAGGCTACCAATGGATTGAAAGATGTCCATGCACGTTGGGGACGGCAATGTAGTGAGTCTACCGATCCAAATGCTGATCTCTTCCAGGACCACCCTCACAGATGCACCCAGAAATCATGTTTTACCATCTAGCTGGGTATCCCCTAGCCCAGTCAAGTTGACATATAAAAGTAATCATCACAGAGCATGTGATTCAGACATGGATATAAATAATTACAATACAGTCTGAGCTCTTTATAATAGAAGTATGAATAAATAATCACAGCAAAAAGAAGTGCAACTGATCAGCTTTGCCATGAAAAGTTGGGAAGCTTTTATAGAGGCGGTGACCTCTGAAAGGGCCTTGATGTAAGAATAGAAGTTGACCAGATAGTAGAGGGAGAAGGACACCCCAGAGACATAAAACAGCACATGCAGAGAGAAAGAGGATATAAAGAGAGAGAGGGAAGGCAGGCGCTCTCAGCATGTTTGAAAAGTGAACATTATTTTAGTACCGTTGAAGTGTAGGTTGTAGGACAAGCAGTGGCTCAAGATGAGGCTGGAAAGGTAAGTTAGGACCAAATTATGATGGGCTTTAAAGTCATGCTGAGGATTTGGGGCTCCAGCTTATGGATCATGCATCCTTAGCACCCAACAGAGTTCCTGGAACATAGTAGATCCTCAATAAGTATATGTTGGGTTTGTTGTAGTAATTAAAATGGTTTTCCATTTCTCCAAATATCCAACTCCCCAGCCCTTTAGCCTTTGAAAGAAGAAAAAATGTTTAGGGAAAAAGAAATGGCATAAGGAAAGAAAGAGAAAAGCCAGCCAAGTGAGGAGACAAGGGACAGATGGCACAGAATAAAGCCACCAAGAAGAAATGGCATGGGATTTGTTGCTGGACTCCCAGGTTTGAAACCTTGCCTTGGTGAAAACTGACAAGCCAAGCAACTGCCTGAGTTTCAGTTTCCACATTGGTAAATGGGAGTGATAATAGTATTTGCTAAGCTACAGCATTGCGTGAAGGACCAATCCAGATTTCAATGAAAGCTCTTTAGATCTGGCAAAAGTTAGTCACATTTAGGGCAAACCTGAGGCCATTCAAGGGAAGGGAAGGGTCTCGGGGCGGAGGAGAGGAGGGCGGAGAATTACACATGGAGACAGGGACTCTGACAGCCCAGGATGACTGATTTCTGTTTTCCAGAGCAGCGAGAGCCTTGCTAACACTAGCAAATGATTGCCATTTCCCTTGTCAGGCAGTGACAGGAGTTAGTTGACCTGAAAATTCACTAATAGTTCCATTAGAGAGGCCTTGGAAGTAGCCATCTTTTTACTCATCCTGGTCAATTAACAATGAATTAATGCCAGATGTATTTTCAATTGAGCTGAATGCTGATTTCCCCACATTTTACTAAAAAAAGCCCCTTATAGAGGGACAGCTAACCAGGAAATATCCTGCTTTTTTCCCCAAATCTGTTCTGGAGCATTTCTGAACCAATGTTGGCTCTATGCAATGAGGTCACACATCAAACCCTGAGTTCGAGACAGGAGAACCAGGTTTAAGCACCAACTTCCCCCCGATACCAGCTTCATGTTCTTTGACAAATAACTGAAACTTTCTGAAGCTCACTGTTTTCACATGTATATTGAAAAGACAGGGATGACTCTTTCAGTGATAAAATGTTAGGAGACCATTTTAAAGTGGTTTTGTGCATGTTGGTGCAATGGCAGATTCGACCAAGGGGTGGCAAAGGGGCGCTGAATTTCTTCCACGCACTCTGAAGTAGGAGTCAGGACACTGGGGTCCAGTCCTGGCCCTTATTCTTGTTCAATGGTTCCCTACTGGGGGAGGAGGGTAGATGCAGGTACGAGGTGTGGTATTAGGCCATGTCTAGAGACATTTTTGGTTGTCACCGCTTGGGGCTGCTACTGGTATCTAGTGGGTAGAGGCCAGGGATGCTGCCCAACATCCCATAACACACAGGACATGTTCCCACAGCAAACAATTGTCAGGCCTCAAGTGTCAGTTGAGCCAAGACAGAAAACCTGCTTCAGTGTCTTCGTTTGTAAAATAGGAATAATAATAAAACCTGCCTCTTTCTATCATCTCACAAGGTTGACAACCAAGTCAGGTAACAGATCAAAAGTGCCTTGAAACTTAAAGTGCTTTAAAATGGGGGATTATTACCTTCATTATTAACCTACTTTTGCCACTTCATGAGCCACTTCATTGGTGTCTATTCTCTTATTCCTCTCTTGGACATAGGGTCTACTTTGCTTCTCCAGCCTGTGGCAATGACTTCTTTATTTGACCTCTAGGAGATAGGAATCATAGCCTCCAAACAAACATGCATGATAAATCCTTTATGTTTTTGTTAATAAGGTGTATTTCTATTACAATCCTCCATCTGTCAGAAGACAGACTCTTAATCTTGGACAGCACAGGATTCCTCTTTGTGTTTCCTTGAGGTTGCATTCTTGTTCCAGGTATTTATGCAGGGGTAAGGCCCTGTAGCTGGAGAGGGGACTGTCATATCCTCAGTAGTCACCTATCTGTACTAGCATTCACCGAAATGTCATTGCTTGTTGGGTCATTTACCCATCCAGATCACTGCAGGGTCCTCCTGCAGGACCACCGTATCTCAGAGCGTGAAGTGAGCATTTTGCTGCTGTCCGCTGCTCTCTTGGAGCGCCCTTTATGTGGTTGTCTCCCATTCTATCTGCCAGACGCCCATTCAGCCGTGTCTACCTACTGTTCCATGTCATCTGAGGTCTGAACTCTCCACTACTGGCAAATTGAGCACAGGTTGCTTCTGCTCTTGAATTCCCCCCAAACTTATCTGGGGTTCCCATTCCCCCTCCCTCCAGAGTTTCTGCCTTGGCAAAGTGAGTGACAGGGCAGAAGCCCATCCTCTAGGGCACACATCCCTTTTGAATGCTCTTGCCTGTCCGTGAAATCTCTCTTCTCTAGTCCATCCAGTTTGCCTAACTTAGCTGTATTCTAATTACCTTTACCACATCCCCTCTTTTGCAACCCCCAAGACTTTTGCTACCACAAAGACTAAACTTTTGAAATTCAAACAACTTTTTTTCTCCAGAGAAGATATACAAGTGGCCAATAAACACAAGAAAAGATGCTTAACACCCTAGCAACAAGGAAAATGCAAATCAAAACCACAATGACATGCCACATCACATGTCTCTGGATGGCTATAACCAAAACAATGGTAACAACAAAACAAAAACAGGAAATAAAAAGTGCTGGCAATTATGTGGAGAAGCTGGAATGTTTATGCATTGCTGGTGGGAATGTAAAATGTTGAAAGCACTGTGAAAACTAGTATGGTTATGCCTGGCCAGGCATGGTGGCTCACACCAGTAATCCCAGAACTTTGGGAGGCCATGGCGGGCAGATCACTTAAAGCCAGGAGCTCAAGACCAGCCTTGGCAACATGGCGCAACCCTGTCTCTACTAAACTACAAAAATTAGCCAGGTGCGGTGGTGCATGCCTATAGTCCCCGCAACTTGGGAGGCTGAGGCAGGAGAATCTCCTGAACCCAGGAAGTGGAGGTTTCAGTACGCTAAGATTGTGCCATGGCACTCCAGCTTGGGTGACAAAGTGAGACTCCATCTCAAAAATCGAACAAACAAACAAAAAGCTACTATGGTGATTCCTTAAAAAATTATACCATGTAGTCCAGCAATGCCACTTCTGGGTACATACCAAAAAGTAAACACGAGGACTCAAACAGGTATTTGTACACCCACGTTCACAATAGCATTATTCACAACAGCCGAAAGGTAGAAGGAACTCAAATGTTCATTGATGGATGAATGGATGGACAAAGTATGGTCCAAACACACAATGGATTTATTTAGCTTTAAAAAGAAAGAAGATTCTCACAGATGCTAAAACATGGATGACTCCTGAAAACATTATGCTAAGTTAAATGAGCCAGCTACAAAAGGACAAATATTGCATGATTCCACTTGCATGAAGTACCTAGAGGGGTCAAACGCAGAAGGCAGTAAGTAGAATGGTGGCTGCCAGTCGGGGAGGCGAACGGGGAGTTCATCTTAATGCTTACACAGTTTCCGTTTGGGAAGATAAAAACGTTCTGGAGAACTTTTGCACAACAATGTGAAAGGACTCAATGCCATAGAGCTGTACACTTAAAAATGGGTAAAATGGTATATTTCATGTTACAAATATTTTACCACAACTGAAAAAAACAAAAGTTCTTTTCTTCTGCAGCCAACCTTACTTCACAATCTAGTTGGATGAGGGAGAGGTATCACAGAAAAAAATGAACTAGCTAAAAAAACATACACTTAACATATAAAAATGTTGTCCCCTCCCAAACCCACCAAATAGGTTTTATTTATTTATTTTTTTTTTGTCTTTTCCTCAGAAAAGCGGAATCACCACTGGGATGTAGAATGTAATTGTCAAAGGAGAGGGTCAATCAGGATCATTCACTGCAAGTTTATTGTATCTTTTATTCCAATTTTTCTAAGCTAAAGTTGGAACCCTGGCCAAATCTGTTTTTCTCTCTCTTTCTCCCTCCCTCCCTCCCTGTCCTACCTCCCTCTTTCTCTCTTTTTAGATTTACCTAATAAGGAGCAACTAATAGTCGTCGCCATTTTTCCAGTTTTTGAGTACATCATTAGTAGGGTAATACACATGGGTTCCAGATAGTTTAACAAATGGTGTTGGGACAGATGGTTTTCCAAAATGAGTATGATTCATTTGTACATCTTGCACTAAAATAAATTCCAAATAGCTTGAAGACTGTTTTTAGTGGTTCACAAAAGTTGTAGAATAAACACGAGAGAATTTATTTCTGTATAATCTTGCAGTGGAAAGGATTCTGTAAGTATAGCATAAAATTCAGAAGCCAGACAAAAAAAGTTGATATATTTAAACTCAGAAAAACTTTAAAAAAAGTTATATGTAGAAAAAGACACTTTAAACAAAGTCAAGAAGGAAAGAAACTGGGCAAACATTCTCGCCTCACATGCTGCAATCAAGGGACTAAGTTATTTAATATATAAAGTGCATCAGCAATAGTGTAAAAAAAAAACGAGTCAATAGTAAAATGAGCAAATGATATAGCCAATTTAAAGAAAGGGGAAAATGAAAAACTCTTAAGTATATAAAAAAGTATCCAACCTCCTTGTAATAAAAGAAATACAAATGAAAACTATATGCGAGGTTGGCAAAAAGACAAAAATTTGGATGAAACATTGGCTGGTTGAGAATGTGGGAAACCATCACTTTCAAAGTTTGTTGGAGGAAATGTGAATTAGTACGACCTTATTGATCAAAATCTTAAATGCATTATCCTTCCACCCAGCAATTCTGCTTCTGAAAATGTATACCATAGGTACAGATCACAGAAAAAGAAACAGAATACATGCAAACAACCTGCCTTCCACAAATAGGGGACTGGATAAATTTTAATACATCCATAAAATGGAATACTGTGTAACTAAAAGGAATGAGACAGCTCTCTAGGTACTGCTATGAAACAATACTGTTTATATATTTTGATTTGCAGCTGTGTAGTCTATTACACAGTAACATCCACACTAACTCCAGCCCCCATGCCCTGGGCACCCATCTGGGCCTCATATCTACCTACAGCTATCCTGGCATCTGCTTGGGAGTTTCCCACTCACACTTTCAGCTATCTCTGTACCCAGAATTGGGACATCCCCTCCTTTCTTGCAAGCTGAGCTCTATGTTCACAATTTCCCATGTACATAACATCCAGAATTCTATGTATTTTCAAGAGGAGGCACTGCACTAGGCAGGACCAGTCTCCAGCAGAGCTGCTCCAAACCCTGATAAGCTCACACAGGGGTGGGTGAAGTCAGGTTCTGGGGTTGGGGAGCCATCCTGCTGGGTTACTTTCGGCCAATCACTTCCTCTCTCTGGCCTCAGTCTTTTTATTTGTAAAATTAGCTTAGATGATGTTCAAGAGCTGCAGCAGTTTTAGGATTCTATGAGTAACTTACCCTGTTCCTAGTAAAGGCAGGGTTGAACAGTGGTTAAAGGCAGGGACTGTGGAACCAGAATATCTCGGTTCATAATCCTAGGCCTGCTAATCATTAGCTATGTCCTTAGGCAAATTTTGAAACTTCTCTGCACTTTGGTTTCCTCATCTGTAAAATGAAATTTGGGTATGAAGATATTGGGAAGATTAAATGAGTTACTATGTTTAAAAGACTAAGAAGAGAGCCTAGTACCTATCCCTTTCCCAACCCCTTTCTCCTTTGTCCTTCCCCTTCCCCCTTTCTCTCCTTCTCCCTCTCTCTTTTCGGAAGGCTCAATGGATTATGGGAGGTCTCCCCTGGGTAGGCTAAGCCTGTAAAGAGAATAAGCCTTTTCTATGTTGTTAGATGTAGATGAAGCATGAACAGAAAAGGATCTGCAGGTCTCAGGACGTTCTACCTCTGCCAGTTTCAGTCAATGGGTCATTTTCAAATTCTTTAATATTTCAGGGCCTGCAGAGGAAATATGCCGCCTGGGGTTTACGATTGAGTTGTTAACATTTAGGTGGGGAGGGGATGTTTCTGAGAGACGAGGCAACTAATAAAAGAAAAGATGGTGAGAAATTTTTATTTGCTGAGACTTACTCTGTGTTAAATCCTTTGCAAAAACATTGTCATTATTATGTTGCCCCTCAGCAATATACTATTATATCGATTCCTAAATTGCATCAAGGAGCCTGCAAGTGCAGAAGAAATTCTTTTAAATGTTTTTTAGTTTTGTAGATTCAGGGAGTACAGGTGCAGATTTGTTAATGGACGTATTGTGTAATAGTGAAGTTTGACTTCTAATGTGCCTGTCACCTGAATAGTGAATATTATACCCAGTAGGTAGTGCAGAAAACATTCTGAGTTGAGACACCAAGAGACAGGAATCCTAGTGTCTGTAAACTCTCCTAATGAATCAATGTGAACTACTCATTGAACATACATATTCTCAGGCCCTACTCCAGACCCACTGAATCTGAATCTCCAGGGATGAGAATCTTGGGGTGGGGGGCATATTAACAGGGCTTTGGGCAATATTTTTCACCAGAGCAATTGTAGATATGTTGTATTGGAGGCCATGTTGAGGGGCTGATAGGAGATGGTTCTATTTTACACATCTCAGAGTTTTACTTGCCTGCCGCAAAATGAATCAAGGAGCAAACAGTGCAGGAGCCAGCAGCAGGCTCTGTGCTAGTTTCTCTAGTTTCTAACCTAAGGGCACAGGAGACCTTGACCCAGGAGATTATGCCCCCTGGTGCTTTTCTCCTTGAAACCTATTCAGGGAACACTGCCATGTGTGTACTGTCCAAACCTGAGGACAAGGATTACCTGGGTTTAAAAAATTATTTCTTTGAACTGTGTTCTCACGCAAGATGACGTCAGCAGAACCCGAAGACTGAATTATAGCTTTGCATTCAATCAGGAATCATGAATTATTCTCCATGTTATCCATCACTGTTTTCCCACTGCTCGGAAGACAGAGTGACAGCAATACACACAATGGGCAAGCACCTGAGGGGCTTTAAACCTATCAATAATAAGCATTGTTCTCAGAAAGATTTTGCTCTGTGGAAAAAGCAGAATGGAACGGCCTTTCCAATGACCGGCAAAGGCTTTGAAATTGTTTCCCATTAAATGTGCAAATTCTGAAGTCATAGAATTCAGTCACCACCTCGTTTATGTCTCAGGGATTTGGCTTAGCCTGAATCAAAAAAATATCTGTTCAGATTAAATACAAAATGATTATTGGATGTCCTGCTTCTCACATTTAACTGCATAACAAACACTAAAATTCAATCTATGTAAAATTAATGAGTTGGTGGTGTCTTGTGTCTGTGTTTAATCAGAAAATTATAATCGGAGTAGTTGGAAGCATATTAATTGAAGTTTATCAAGAAGGCAGTAGGTATTTAGACACAAACACAAATGCAAAATATATCAACTCATGCCTGTAATTATCTATCACCATTGCCTTGCAATTCTAGTGCCTTTAAATAAAAATAAAACATAATACATGCTTGAGCCATTTTAAACCTTAGAAATGTTAGATATATTTTTCCTTTTAAGCTTGATTGAGTTATACAGTTAAACACAGAAAATATGCACTTACTGTTGTGTTGATAAATGGAAGCACTAGTAATTGGCATATAGTGCTTCCCCTGATATTATTAGCTACAAATTTCTGAGGTTAGAATGAATGTAAAACATTCTTTTACCCAGATTGATTCTTTGCAAAAATAATTACAAAAAAACAAGCTCTTGACACAATGGCCTCCATAAATGCTATCATAATAACAGAACATACTTACAAATCAAATATAGCAATGACCAACTTTGGCTTCAAACTCGTTTTCTCAAATTTGGCCCCCCAGGGAAATACAATAGACTCAGCTGATACATGTGGCATCTTATTGTATCACTGTAGCCGACAGACCTGTTAACTCACTGGATAGGCAAATATTGGTACTGCTTTCTCAGATATGGAGATTGGGATTCCTTTTTTGGATTTTTAAAATTTCCTTAGCTGTGTCTCTATGATTTCGTTCTCTCTTGAGCCTTCTCTCAGATTTAAGAATCTCTACCCATACGAACCCAAAATGAAGCCTGAAATAAGTCAGTGAAAACCTTGGCAATCTGTAAATATCTGAGATTATCTTTCTGGAGATTTCACCACCCAGAAGTTTAACTGCCTTTTTTTTTTTTTTTTTTTTTTTTTTTTTTTTTTTTTTTTTTTTTTTTTTTTTTTTTGAGACAGGGTCTCACTCTGTTGCCCAGGCTGGAGTGCAGTGGCACAAGCATGGCTCACTGCAGCCTCAACCTCCTGGGCTCAAGCGATCCTCCTGCCTCAGCCTTCCAAGTAGCTGGAATTACAGGCACACACCTCCATGCCAAGCTAATTTAGAAGTTTTTTTTAGAGATGGGGGTCTCACTATATCACCCAAACTGGTCTTGAACTCCTGGGCTCAAGTGATCCGTCCGTGTCGGCCTCCCTAAGTACTAGGATTACAGGTATGAGCCACCACACCCAGCTTTAACTACATTTTTATGTGTACAGTAGATGTTGGGCAGAGAATGGACAAGGCCACTCCATTCAGCATCTCTGAGATCAGCACCCTCACTGAGGTCAGCCCTTCCTATGATCCTGCACAAGGAATGAGTGGGGGCGATTTCAGAGAGTTCCTCTCAGCCCTCCGAGACTAGGGGCCTGCCAAGTGCTTACAGTTCTTCAGGAACTCTGCTGAGTCCTTGACATTCATCATGTCTTTTAATCTTCATAACCAACCTGTGAGGTACAAGTTATTTCCTTGGTTAGCAAGTGAGGAAACTGAGGCCTGGAGTAGTTATGTAACTTGTTCAAGATTCAGATACACAAGAAACTAAACTAAGAAAGAGAGGAAAATTGCTTGGGCTAGAAACGACCGAGTTGGTATTGGAACCAGGGCCATAGACTTCCAAACACTATGCTGTACTGTCTTTCTTATGCTATGTATCTTCCTACAGCCTTTATATATATATTTTTTAATCATGGAATTGCACATCTAATCCCTGGTAGTCTGGTTTTCTAATCCTTTCTTTGGGAGGGAAGCAGAATATTTTATTTATTTATATCAGGGATCTGGATAATAAAATCTCATGCTTTTCCCTTAGCCTCCAACTTTTCACCCCTTATGTGTATATGTTATCATGTATATTTTTCTTATTACATTTTATTTGTTTGCACAAGGTTTCTCACAAGAAATACAGGTCTTTGCCTAACAATATAGCACAGTGACTATGAGCTTTAATCATGGGGTCCCATTCTCTCTTCCTCCCTTTCCAGTTAAGTGGAAGATAATCAAAATCTTTAGATTCATGGGCAGAACAAGATCATCTCCAAGGATTAGGGCAAATTATGGAGTCATAATGAACTGGAAGTAGACAGGTCATCTCAGTTCTGACTTCAACCCTACCATTAGTGACTCTGGGCAAGGTATTCTCCTCATTTGGCCCTCGGCATCCCAGTCTCTCAAACAAGGGGAGGTCAACCTGTCCCCTGAGGTTCCTGCCAGTGTTAACATTCCGTGAAGTATCCAAGCCATCATCAGTGAGTCCTCACTTCTAAGAGCTTGTAATTTTCCTGCCCCACCACCACCCAGTCCAGGAAGCCAGGAACCCAGGCTATTCCTGAACTTTTCACTTGAATTCTCAGGACTTCTAAGACCTTGTAATTTCCCTGCCCCACCACCACCAAGTCCAGGAACCCAGGCTATTCCTGAAATTCTCACTTGAATGCCCAGAGCAGCTGCTAACACCCCCAGCCGAGCCCCACACCTCCTTAATCTAAAATCCTCATTAGTTCCAACTGCAGGCCATCTATTACCTTGTGCTCATAATGGGAGTTAATTTCTGTTGGGATCAGATGGTCTTCCCCCTGGAAATTTTTATTCATATTTCTTTCCTGTTTTGTGATTCTCAATCGGAGTTTTCTAATAACAGATCATTTCTTTTTGTCTAACTTTAATCTGGTCCTGCTTGACAAGCCCCATCCTTTTCATTGAAGGGTAAGACCACTTAAAGGAAGGCCAATAAGCCTTTGCACTGCTCGGCCGGCTGGGGTGATTTGTCACCCGGTGCAGTGGTGGTCACACCAATGGATTTATCTCAAGGTAAATGGAGATGCTGAGACCCGGGACCCAGAGCTTTGATTAAGGCGCCCTTTTTGTAGTGTTGATAGATGTTGCTTGTGTTTATCTATTTGAAATGCCACTAAATCTGTGAATACAATGGAAAAAGAGAGTACTTTGCCGCTGAAAACATATTAGTGATTTATGTTTCAGTAAGAAGCACAATAAAGAGACAGAGGCTATTAAGAGCAGCTATTTTCATGAGAAATAGTTCTGCTTTAAAACATTATTAACCCCACCTTGATAAAGACTTAGATGCATGCATAATCATGTTTACTTACCCCTTTAGTTTAGTATGCATTTGAAGCACACATTCTCCAAATATTCATAAGTTAGTCAGCAGAATATTTACAGCAAAAGACACCTCGCCCAGGACCGTTCTGCATGTAAATTTCCCTCTCTCAAGATAGAGACACATAATAAACTTATCTAGGAAGCTTTGGAGTTTCTATGGACTTCATATTGCTCAAAGCACTCTCAAATCCTTCTCACCATCATTTGCTGTGTCTCCCCCACCCCACTTGCATTGTAGTAGAAATAACCAGTAAGGTGACACATAAAGATTATAATGCATGGATATAACTTATAACATGAATCAATGTCATCAAGACGCACCCATTTAAATGAATAGGGTCAGATGAGAGTGCTGTATCACCCTGACTTGTGTGACAGTTACAAATGCATCACCTCGTATGCATAATAGGAGTGTACAAACCAGAAGAGATTTGTAAACTTGGTTCATTTCAAGCAGAACTGACCCACAGGAATGGAAACAAGAGAAAAGGCAACTGGGTTGGAGCTGTCTGGAAATAAGTGATTCTTGTTTGGCTGTTTCACAAAACCCTAACGAGGATTTTGTGTCCTCCAGTCCACTAGGGAACTGAGAGCCGACCAAATCAGGCGCACCATGCTGGCTGCTTCCTTACCACGTTCACTTCTAAAGGGGCGCAGTGCTTGCACGGGGTCAGGGTGGGGAAATAACGCGGAGGGGTTGATTTGAGGTGTGTAATTCTTACCACGTCTGGGGGGAAAGACCAAAAACAAAGCCAAGCGAAGTGGGGCTGCCAGAGTTCACGGCGTTCACAGACTGCAATTAAGTCTTCAGAAGGTTCTGTGCCGTGTGCTCTGATTTACCGCTGCGTTCCTGGGACGCCCCTTCAGCCGGGCGAACGTGGAGGGGGCCGGGCCGTGCGCACCCCGGGAGCGGAGCTGGGCCGCGGGCGCTCGGTGTCTGGGGCTTGGCACCGCGGCGCACCGGGTGGCGAGCGCAGCGCTTAGCGGGGGCCACACCTGCACCTCATTTGCTTCTGAGCAGCGCCATGACCCGCCTGCTGATGGGGCGCCTTTCCTTTCATCCTCGGGATTATGACAAGTTATTAATTGCCACCATTAGCCGCAGCAGCCTGCCCGAGATCTCTGCTGCTCTCTGGAGGTGAGAAACTGCGCATCTGAATGCTGAGGGAAGGGGCGCTGAGCAGCGCAGGGCAAACGGAGCAACAATCTGCCCAAAAGGGATTGTGAGATGGTGAATAATTTATTAGAAAACATTTTTCTTTGTCCTTCCCACAGACCCACAAATCCTCCCCAAGCGCTCTTTACCAGCCTTGCAGATAATGTACTTACACATCTCAGAGCCTGCTAAATAGGCGGAAGAGGCCATGGGGTTCACCTCCACACTGCGGCTGCCAGGACCACGCTACCAACCCGCGCTGCTTCTGCCAAGGGCCCGCTGATGGAGGCGAGGGAATTAGCTGGTTTTGCAGAAGCAGATAGGAAAAGCCGCTGCCATTGCCACCCCGCCTTCTTCCTGGGCTCCTGCCTCCCATATAGAGCCCGGATACCTGCACACATGCTTTATATTGGTCTAGAACCCTACAGTTTCATTCCATACCACCAGTAGGTGTTGACTGAATTTCTACCGTGATAGTTACTCGATTCTTCCTTCTGCACACCTGGACAGAGGTAAGGCCCACCATGTCCACAGCCACACATGCATTCCTTCCACAGAACTGTGAGCCTACTCTTCTAGAGATCCAGACCCAGGCCTTGACCTCAAAGAGCTGGAAGTTAAATAAGGATACACTCATGTAGACAAGTAATGGCACTATAGAGCACCAGAGAGCCTGGTGCTGGGTGCCGTGATGGCACACAGGAAAAAGTGGGCTATTCAGGGAACAAGCAGAGCATTACGGAGGAGGGAACGGTGGGATTGGATCTGATGGAGGGAGTAAAATTCGTCTCCTCCTGCCACCTCCAACAATAGAGCACGTATTTTGCTAACATGTTCACCAGGCTTTTCACAAGGAAGGCATAAGCTGAGATAACATTGTCAGTACAACCAAAATTCGGAGTTATTTCTTCTACTTAGTGACTCCAAATCAGAATTTCTGTTAGGCTCTCAATGAGTGAAGATCAGCCCGTATACACAGATAATTCTGGGACAGCTCAATGGTTGAACTCAGAGTCCTTTTTTGCAGTGACCAAAGAGGCTTCTGCCTTGAGGGCCAGAGAGGTAGAGGAAGGGGGTCATGGACAGTGAGGTGCCACGGAGACAGAGACAGAGGCCACACTAGCAATCCTGAGGAGTCCAGCCCACAGGAATGAGAACTCTCCCAGGGGCATGGTGAGGTGGTGGAGCACCGGGACATTTCTCTGCACTGTAGCCAGAGCCATCTACCCAAAGTTACAAGCATCACTGGCTCACTCTCCTGACCAGACGCCTTCCATGGCCCCAACTGCCTTCAAGATAAACACAAAGATGTGATTAAATCTCTGCTTGCTTCTCTGGCCTCATTTATTTCCCTCCTCATCCTCAACACACATGGCATCTGAGTACATTCACCAACATGTGCACACCACATATATATACTCTGGCCAGACTGACCTATTTAGAGGGCCATTTGAAAAATCACCATTTGTATAGGTCAAAACCAGCTGAATATCAGCTATTTTATTTGAGTCAACTGAAAATAACATACTTGTCATCTTTGGCTCTTCATCTTGTCTCTCTACCCAGATCACCTTTTTTTTTTTTTTTTTTTTTTTGCCTGCCAAAACCATACTCACCCTTTAAAACCCAGTGTATTTAGACACTCCTTCCTAGAAAAGTCCTCTTGGACATTCCCACCATCTCCTCCACTATCCACCTGGGCTTTGCTTTGATATACTCTTCTTTATTCCCAATGTAACCTCCACCTACCTTCTTTTTGATACTCGTTGCATTATATTATAATGGTTGCCTTACCTTTTACCCTGGCTAATCTGTATGCCCCTTGAGGACACACAGGGTCTTATTTGAATGAGTATTCCTAGGACCTTGCCCGGTATTGGCATATTGTGATTCTCAATAAGTTTGATGAATGAATAAATGAGATGAATGAGAAGATGGGTGCACAGGATAAGGGGAAGAGAAAAGAATCATAGACAGGGGAGCTGGGGCCAAGATTTCTACAGTAGCCAAGAAAGAAGGAGTTTTCATTTGAATAGGAGGTGCATAGGCAAGATGTTGGGAAGTACTTCAGGGATTCTATGAGATGCTATATTGACCAAAGACATTCTCAGTCTCTGCTGTTAAAAACAAAACAACTTTTTCCCTAGAATATATTTTCGTGGCATAGAGTAGGCCCTCAATAAATAGTTATTGAATTTTAAAAGTGAATATGGAAAGAATATTTGACATTAGTTTTACCTAAGGGTAAAGCAATTAACTAATAAGAATAGTTGTTTTTTACTGAGTATTTACTTTTCTTTTACATTATTTTATTCCTAAAACTGTGAAATTTGAAAATGAGGAAATTTAGGCTCAGAGAGTTGTGTCCTATTCAGGATCACCCAGCTAATGAGAAAGAAATTCAAACCCAAGTCTCTCTCACCCCAAAACCTATGTTCATGCCAACGAGGCTACTGCAGGCTCTCCATTCTCAGAGATCTTCATGAGTTGCAGAAATAACCATATCTTCTCAAAGATTTTGAAGTAACATAGTTTAGAATCAGGGCCAATCATATGTGACATGAGTATCTTCCAAGTCAACACTTCTATGATACCATGATCTCTTCCTCTTTAAAGTCCTAGAGTCTTTTGAAATGGTGCTCAGTGATATATATTTGTAGGGTCATGGTAGATTAATTCAGTCATTCAACAAGTCTTTAGTAATAACTTACTGTGTGCCACATCTCACGCCAAGTTCTGGAGATACAGTGGCAAATAGGCGTGTTCCCTGCCAACCTGGAGGACTGCTCAGATTCTGAAGAGACAACATCAAGCCTGCAGGTGCCAGATGGGCATCTTAGCTCAGAATGAATCAAGCAAAGATGAGACAACAAGACCAGCTGCCTCCATGTTTTAAGTTTGAATGCACTTTAATGACAAGCATAATGAGCGTTCCGATCCTCCTGCTGTTACTGACAGCTCCAGTCTTATAGGTATATTGAATATCAAATATAGGAGCACACACACATGCACATACACAGAAGACTAACATGTCAAAAAGAGATACAATCCTGAGGACCTGTTAATCCATTTATTTATTTGATCTTAGCATTTTGAACACCTACATGAGTCAGGCCCCATGCTGGTCCCAGCTACTGCACAACTAACAGTATCTGCTCTTTAGGGGCTCACAGAACAGTGTGGGAGATGGTCTAGTGTGTAAAAAATTATGCTTATTTATGATCAGTACACTAACTGAGGGAGGAATCAAGTGTTCCAGAAGAGAAGAGGGAGCAACTAGTTCAGGCTTTGGAGGCTACAGGAGGGTGTGTAGATGAGAAAGTGTTTCCTCAAGACAGCATTGCGTTATCTGGATCCTAAAGGATGCATGGGCCTTACAACTGGAGAAGGGGTGCACAAGAGCGTCACCCATGGGGAAAGGAAGATGAAAAAAAGGCAAGTGCTCAGTGACTAGTTGCTAAAGGAAGACTAAGTGGAATCATTCATTGATCCGTTCATTCAGAAAACATTGAAGCCTACCATGCTGTTACAGACTGAATGCTTATGTCCTTCCCTGTCCCCTCTCAATTACTACATTGAAACCCTAACCTCTGTGCTGCTGTGTTTGGAAGGAAGTAATTAAAGGTAAATGAGGTGGGGTGCTCCTTTAAAGTTAAAGGGTGGGGCCCTCATGCAACAGAATTAGTGTCCTTTCAAGAAGAGCCACCAGACAGCTCACACTCACTTTCTCTCTATGCACAGGCACTGAGGAAAAGTCGTGTGAGGACACAGCAAGAAGGTGGCCATCTGCAATCCAGGAAGACAGCCCTCACCCAAAACTGATCTTGTGGGCACCTTGATGTTGGTGTTGATGTTACTAGCCTCTAGAACAGTGGAAAAATGTATTTCTGTTGTTTAAGCCATCCAGTCTATGGTATTTTGTTATGACAGCCCAAGAAGACTAATATCCATGTTCCTAGCACTGTACCACGTTTGGAGTAATCAAAGACAAATAAGACCACTCACTTCTCTCAAAAGCTCGTGGCTATAAAGATAAGTTGATCATGTTCTCTATGATCAACAGAGAAACAACGGCTAAGATAAAACTTCTGGTAGATTAAGTGATCACCTGCTTGAAATAATCATCATCTATTTTAAGTGAACAATTTTATCTGGTCTTAGTTAACCACGTGAGTATAATTTAAGGATGTGATGTGGGAACCATTCATGATGTTTACCAATATTTCAATTTCTTCTCATTCTCAGCAAATTCCACCCCCATTCCCTGGCACTTAAAGTTAGTTGGGGCTATATGATTTGCTTTAAAAAATGAATTGTGAACAAAAGTGACAGATATCACTTGCAGACAGGAGCCTTTAAGAACCAGTGAGTGATTTGCCAAGTTTTCTTCCCCTACATAGCAAACATCAACATTCCAGGTGAGGAACACTCTGTCAGTCCAAATCTGAGTGAGAAAATCAGGAGCAGAAGCCCTAAGATGAACAAGCAGCAAGAGCGAAGCTTTTGTGTTTTAAGCTACTGAGATTTGGGATTTATTCATTATTGCAGCACAATACAGCCTAACATGACTGATATAAGTAAAGAACAAGATATTACTCATTCTGACGCCGGTAGACATTTTGGAATATTAGTTTTGCCACTTGAAGCCCTAAGCGTGACCTACTGTCAGGGTGTCAAGAGACTGGACTTCCAGTTTCTGCTCTGCGTGGGCGCTGCATTCATCCACCATCAGGTTATAAAATACATTAATGGATTTCCTTATAAGAAATGAGCAGTTAGGATTTTACTTCCTCATCTACCTTTTCAGCATTATATCCTTCATCCTTCATCCTTCATATAAAACCTGTTAGCAAAGAGGCTTCTGTGTGAAGCTCTGTCTTTTAGAGACTCAAACTATAAAAGGGCATGGCTTTCTAATCTTCAGAGGATTTTTGCCCTTTCATGTCCTTTTTGTAGCCCCAAGAGCAATGGACTCTGGAATTGAGTGTTTGGCTTTCAATCTCGGCTGCGCTACTTTCTAGCCATGTGGCCTTGGATAAGTTACTTTATCTCATGAAGCCTTTGTTTCCTCACTTGTAGAATGCAAATAACAGTAGTACTTATCTCATGTGGATGTTTTGTGAATTGAGATAATGCACATATAGCTTAATAAATAGTAATTATTATTATTGTTGGTGTTGTTATTTCACCATCAAATGTGAAAGGCTTAAAAATCAAATGTCAAAAATCTTTATCACAAAAGCCATGCCTATTCTTAGAGAGTTTACTTATGGATTAGCTGGGAGATAGGGCTTTGGAGTAAAGGACCTTCCAGCTCATGCTCAAAGTTTTCGGTCCTCCAGCCACACAGAGCTTCTTAAGGAGGTCAGAACCTCTCAGAAAGGTTCCATTCCAATGGGAGTCCTGCCACCAGAGGACCCGAGTTAAAGCACCCTGCTTGTATGGCTTCACTTCTGGATATTTAGCAACTGACTCTTTGGATAAAGATTATCTCCTTTTTGAAAGTAACCTAACCACCTGTCAAAACTGGACTTGTGAGAGGAATTGGGTGGCTAGCCCTGGGCGGTCTGTCTAGACTCTCATTTGGGTCACGATACTGGCAGTGGCTGCTTTACATCAACTTGGCTTCTGGCCCCAACCCTCTTCTGAGGCTCTGATGATGTGACCGAAAGAGCTTCTGGGATTCACCCAGGACAGCCTAAGAAACAAGAAGTGTGATTGACACAGAAACTCTGTGATGGTCACTGTGGTTAGGGAAAGGATCTTCTATTTGAGGAAAAGTGGCAACCAAGAAGATTAGAAAAATGTCAGGGCACTACACTTCTGCCCTAAGTCCTTTCTGTCACTGACAATCTTCTTGATCACCGGAACTTAAAATAAAATGATTTGATAAACTTCTAAAGGTGTTTACCAAGTACCAGGCCATGTGCTATGGACCAGTGATACAATGATTTCTAAGGCCTAATCTTTCTCTACAAGGAGGTCATAGCCTTTTAATCATCCAATGATCCATTCGTTCAGTACATTTACTGATGCCCATTAGATACATTTCTAATCTTTCTAAGATTAGAACGCCATACCTTATACAGTTTGAGTCTCTAAAGGGCAGCACATGCCAGGCACCACTGTACTGGGTATAGAATGGTGAACAAAACATAATTTCTGCCTTTATGGAGTGTAAAGTCTAGTGGCATATCTGGAAAGAGTAAGCACAAACAAGTAAACAATAATGGCTTAATATTATTTTTATGTCAACAAAGGAAAACAATGGGTAGCATAACAAAGGACATGTGATGGGATTGGGGTGCAACATACGAACCAACACCAGCAGCGCCCTGGGAAGGCACACATACAAAAGGCTTTCAGTATACCCACACTCCTGACTGCAGGCACAGGCTGTGTGTGGGGAGATGCCCATATAGAAACCCAGGTGCTCAGGAATGACATACGCCAACACGCATACCTCCTAGAAGTATTTTCTCAGACTACAAACCATTAGGGATCTACATTTCTGACAGTGAAAATTTTATTTCTTTAGTGTTTCTGTAATGATATAGATACATAAATTATTTTGTAGTTCAGTTATTCTACAAATATTAAACCATTTTATCGCATGGCACTTATTGAAGTGAGCAATTAACACATCGTGCCTCTTCTTGCAAGCTCTCTCTGACCACCTGCCTATACCCCCCACGAATCTTCTGTGATTCTCTTCTATATTCCATTATTCCCTATGCACACCTTTATCATCACAATTTTCACACTTTTATAATTGCTGATTTGCTTTGCTTTTTTAATCTTCTGGATTGTGAACATCTTGAAGCCAGAGACTGTCTTAATTGTCTCAATATGCCTAGTGCTTAGCTATCTTAGTTTGGGTTTCACGAAAAGCAGACCCTAATATCAGGATTCAAGTGCAAGCAATTTATTTGGAAGATGGTCCCAGGGAACACTAGGAAGGGAGTGTGGAGGGGAACAAGGAAGGGAACAAAACTCATAAGGAGTGTTTTATTAAGCAAGTTACCAAGTTCCCTCTGGAGAACTTCGGGAAGCCACATGGACCACATCCCAGCATTATCCCTCGGATGGGTGAGGAAGCCGGGGTGTTTATTCACCTTCCCATCTGTTGTTGGTTGAGGGCTGCTCCGAAGGGAATGAACCCTCCAGCATGTCTGGTTTGTTCTCCCCACAGGCCAGGCATGCTTGTGGAACCTGAAAAATCCCTCAGGCAGAGGCACAGGTGCTTTCTATAAGCAGCCTTTGGACCATGGAAGCCAGTGCCAAGGAATATGAATGGAGTGCCAACTAGCATCTGATGCACCCAAAGGTAAGCTTTGGTGGCTCAAAGCTTTGCCCATGGAGCCCACACTAAAATGTAAAATGTATTCCTTAACAAGTTGCTCTGCTTGGCCAATTTGTTTGTTTCTTTTCTTTCTTTCTTTCTTTCTTTCTTTCTTTCTTTCTTTCTTTCTTTCTTTCTTTCTTTCTTTCTTTTTTTTTTTTTTT
>NW_016107450.1:2561710-2563597 GCF_001604975.1 Cebus imitator | reverse complement strand
AGAGTAGCTCACTGCAGCTGTGAGATGGAGGGAAAGGGATGGTGAGAGAGGAGGTAGCTCATGAAGGCTTCTTAGCACCATTAAAGTGCAACTGTGTCTCCTGGGAGCAATTGGGTTGGAAGGAGCGAGGAAATGCCCACACTTAGTCTGGATTACTTTTGACACTTCTCCCACAGGGCCTTACACTGTAATCTCTTACAGCACAAAGTACATGTGTACCTTTTTCCATTTACATTGTGAATTCCTTGAAGACAGAAACCACAGGTCTTTTATTTCCTCCAAACCACCCTAGCCACTGGCAGCTTTGTTGGTATTTGAGCCCTCACTAACCATCTCTTAGCACCTCTGGCATAATTAGATTCCAGCCTCATTCTCCATTACTTGCTGTGGACCCCAAAACCCTCTCTTGCTCTTGTGAGACCTCCTCTGCACTCTGTCCTGAGGTTGCAACCGAAGATCCTCATGGTCTTCTCCTGGGACTCCTGCTCCTGATCTCCCATCCTCATTCCCTGCAGCGATTTTGTTCCCACTCACCAGACTTTCTGTCTCCCCTCAGTGTGAATGTCTTGCCTAGCCCAGCTGTTGTGATTTTTTACTCTCTAGATACAGTGCAGTGGACCAGCAATGGCTTTGGAGTCACCCAGATCTGAGCCTGAATCCTACCTCCTAGATGTGTGGTCTTTAGCAAGCTATTTAATCTTTCTGGGCTTCATTTCTCTCACTTATAAAATGAGGCTAATAATACTTAGCTGCAGGGCTGTTGTTGTAAGAATGAAGTAGTGGTTATGTAACTAAGATGTTCATTAAATGATGATACCTGCATCCCTGCCAATACAGATACAGTAGGCATCCCTGTACCTCTATTGGTAGGGATACGGGTATCATCATTTAATACCAGGGATGGTACAGTTGTATAGCTTCCAAGTCCTAAACTCTCCACGTCTGTACTTTCTTGTTGTCGTAACTGATTCAGTTCCCAGAAATCTTGTATAATAGTCAATTAGGGTCAATGAAAGATAATTTCTTGGCACAAAGTGCTTCCTTTTCAAGAACATCCGGCATGTAAGTTACTTTCATTCTAGGTTAAGACAGTTTTCAAACTTACCTGTAGATAGTAATCTCAGACCTAGGAGACACATCAGCAGTGTTAATGAAAAGAGAGGAAGCGATCCTGAAGTTGTTTTTCTCTAGAGTAACATGTGTACAGCATCCAGAACAATTAGATCCTGATTGCCAGGCCAAATTTCCATCAAGACACTGATGAGTTATAAACCCCTGGAGCATTACATCCAAGAAACAGCAGCAGCATCCAAGCCCTTTGACGGAATCATAACCTTATAATGAGTCTAAGTCCATTCATTATCACTGGCCTGGGTGAAGGGTGAGGGACAAGGAAACAAATTAGAAAGCATAAACTGAGAAAGGAAAATAAATTAAAACCACTTAAAACTCACGAATATAATCACAGGATTTTCTCAACTACAGGAGTTTGGGAAACACAAACCGATTTCAGGGAGACACTGAATGTAGATACTAGCTGCAGGGCCACCTTAGAACTACGAAGGGCGCAGTATCTCTCTTCCTGCCCTTTGCCAACTGGTTGTCTCTCCCATTTCTGTGTTCTCATAACCTGGGCATTTAAGAGTGAAGACGAGGGCTGGGCGCGGTGGCTCACGCCTATAATCCCAGCACTTTGGGAGGCTGAGGCGAGCGGATCACGAGGCCAGGAGTTCAAGACCATCCTGGCTAAGATGGTGAAACCCTGTCTCTACTAAAAATACAAAAAATTAACCAGGCATGGTGACGTGCACCTGTAACCCCAGCTACTCGGGAAGCTGAGGCAGGAGAACTGCTTGAACCTGGCAGGCAGAGGTTGCAGTGAGCTGA
>NW_016107450.1:2547266-2560005 GCF_001604975.1 Cebus imitator | reverse complement strand
AAAAAAACAACAATGATTTGTGTTCAACATGAGTTTTTGTAGCAGATATATAAATAAACATATTCTTTCTAATTTAAAATATAATATTGATTCTGTTTCTTATAACACAAGAGAAAAGTAAGTGAGAAATCAGAGTGCTGGCGTAAAAACTGAACCCTGTAAAGTTTACAGGCAACCTACAGTGGAGCTAAATCTAACAGCCATGAAACAAAAAATAGCACAATCACTTTACAGGGCTTTTCCGGGCAACTCTGGAATTCAAGCGTTCAAGTTCAGCCTGTGTCATAAAAGAGAGTTTATGATGGTTTTGCAATTGAGGCAGAAGATGGAGAAAAGAACACTTGTATTAGGGAGCATCCTAAAACCAAAAACCTCACCAGGAAAGTTTACTAGGTGTGAAAAGTTTGTTTTAAAGAGGAGGGATATGAACCCATAAGGTGAACAAAATATCTCATTAACCCAGGCAGTCCTAGAAACATTTTGCATGCATGCATTCATTACTACAGCAAATTTTTATTGGGCACCTACTATAGGGTTAAGTAGTATGTCCAGCACAGGGGATGCAGAGCAAACAGGCATGCTGCCTGCCCTCAAGAATCTTATCATCTGAGGGGTGGGGCAAATATAGGAATAGTGATTACGGCACAAATGCTGTACTTGAGATCATATAAGGGCAATCATAGCTAATATTCGTTAGGTGCTTATGGCAATGCCATACTCGGTTTTAAGCCCTTTCTATGTTATTAACTCAGTAATCCTCACAAGGGCTCTATGAAGTCGGTAATGTTATTAACACCATTTTACAGACAAGGATAGGTAAGGTGAAGGACTTGCTCGAGGTGAGACAATAACCAATGCAGAAAGGCCCCTGAGAGTAAGTTGGAGGGAGGGACGGACTCTCCCTGAAGGCAGAAAAGATGCATGCAACCTGGATCTTAAGGAAGGAGGAGTTTTCTGGATGCGAAGTGAAACAAGGAAGATGTTCTAGACACGGGGAACAGCATGTGCCAAAGCAGGAAGGAGCTCACAAGTGCGGTGTATCTGGGAACTGAGAACTTCCATGCATGACAAGCACAGGACTCACGAAGCTTGGAAGTCAGAGATGGGACAGACTGTGAGGGGCTTTATGTGTCATGGTAAGCAGTTTGAGCAATAAGGGTCCAAGCGAGAATTTTAAATAAGGGACTTAAGATAGCTTTGCAGTTAACTTTGTCAGAGTGTTCTACATGTGAGAAGATTAGAAGTAGGGGCTAGATAGGAGGCTAAGCTAATATCCAGATGAGCAGTGGTGGCCTGAATGAGGCCGGTGACCAGGAGGATTCTTGAAAGAAAATTTGAGAGGTTCAAGAACAAGGCGCTTATATTTCCATAATGATTTTTCTGCTTGTATTTCTTCATACTGTGTGGGAAGTATCGAGATACCAATCCTTGGATTGGTAGGTATTAAAGAAACTTGTCAAATGACTTTATTGAATGTATCTGTACTAAGCATTCATTCTTACCTAATAACAGTAGTACATATTTTTAAAGGGTTTTCTATAGTACCTCGTATATAGTAGATGCTCAAAATTAGACTCTCTCTCTTTCTCTCTCTTTAAAAAGCCTAATAATTTGGGAGCCACCCTGAAACCTCAAAGCTAAAAGTCATTTATGTAATTAACCACAATTTTTACTAATCTGTAAGGTGCCATTTTCATTTAGTTGTAAAATAAGAGTTGGTTGTGTTCCGTTTTAAGGAAAATGTGAGTTAACGCTTTCCTTGGCATAAGGAAAACTCCTCACCCTCTCATTATGCTTAGTAAAATATCTCTGTCATCCCCTTTTGTTGACAGGAAAACTGGGCACCAGAGAACACAAGCCACCTGCCCAAAGCCACACAGCAAGATGATGTAGAAAAAGTAAAGTATTTACGTATCCACCTTGCGGCCCCCTCTAATGTTGCTTCTCCTCCACTTTAAGAGAAAATTAGAAAATTGTGGATAGAAAGGGAAAACAAATTCTGCATAAGAGAAAACATTTTTAAAAAATATAAATGTGGCCTAATTTAATTTCCAATCCATGCCTCCACCTTCGGCTTTGAAAAAAAGGTTAAAATGCAATTCTCCAAAACGAAGTTATTCGATAGAGGAATATTAACCTCCTCGCCCCTTGTACTTCGACTCGTTTTATCTCCTTTTCATTTTTGTTTGTGGGTCTATTCATTTTGGTGAGGCCAGGCATGTTGCTAGGTAACGGGCCCATCACGGGCCAGCATGTTAGTTTGCCTGGGTGGCAGACTTCCCTAGCGCTAGCTGCCGGCAATGCAGTCTCTCACAAAAAGCATTTATCACTGGGCAGGCACAGTAATGGCCACTCAGTGGAGGGGAAATTGAGCTGACCCGAAGGCCAAAGCTGTTAGGGAGACTGGTGGGAAGGGTAAGAGGGTCACAACACCCTTTTCCCACCCACTTAGTGGGCAGTAAGCGGTAGAACAGCCCAGCCACTGTTTTCACTAACATATCCTGAGGCTTTGCACCTGAAATAAATGTTTGCTTGACATTAACGATAAAAAAAGAAGAGGCAAAAAAATAAAATCGGTTTGTTCCAAGAACAATGAACAGTGTGATTTAAAGTTAGCCAGAGTTCCCTGAAGATTTGATTTTGGTAGTTATGCTGAAAGGGAGATTTGCAGAGAAGGAGGTGGGGGGGCGTCCTAAATAATGAGCACTTCTGAGAGTGGTCATCCGAACCTTTATTTATTTAGCTCCTTGAATTTAAAAGGAGAGATGTCTAAATATGTGTGCTTTTTAATTTTTTCCCCAAAAATGGCATCAGTTTTACAAGTTATGAATGTTGGTCATCACCAAATTGATATTATTTTATAAATACCCCTTTCAAATTTCTGTGTAATTAAATGATGACACTTACCTTCCATATTTATTTATGTTAGCATGAGATAAAGTTTAAAATGCAAACCGACATTTAAAAAATGTACTTAAATATACTTTTGCAACATTGAGTAACAACACGTATTTGAACATGATGCTTTCCTATACAATGTTATGGATTTTTTCTGGAAACATTATTCAGATTTTATTGCCTTTTTTTCAGAATTATTTTACATGAATGAATACAGAACAAAGAAAAGTGTCATTACAAAAACAAGAAAAACATAAGTAATTCATGGAAGGATGAAGATCATAATAAACTGTACAAAGGTTATACACAAAAATATTTTATTTTAACAGTGTAGTAATCTTGGCAAGATTCAATTGTGGGAGAAAAGAGAAGTTCCTTCCATAAACCATTTATTTTTTGCAGTCAACTATAAGTCATGCCATTTTGTGTTAAAACTTAAAAAAATTATATGAGGGGTCTAAATACCCTTGTATTAAAAAGTAGGCACGAAATATTGTTTAGCATTTCATTTAAAATTATCTGTATTATTAAACATTATGCAGTTCCAATATTTTACTTTACTTGAGTGCAAACTCTTATTTTCCAAATGAAGAACACATAACCCTCAGACATCCTCATTTCAAATATTATATTAATATTTTGACCAAACATTTTTCTCCCTCTGAGACCCAGTTTTCCCCCAGAGGGGAAGGTAAAATCCACCCCAACTACCTCCCTGAGTAATTGTGACAATCAGATGAGATGTTAGCTGTGAAACGCCATTACAGATGTGAAAACACAATTTTATTATTGTGAAAAATAAAATGTTTGGAGAAACTGAAAGGAGGAAAGGTAGGTTTTCAATAGCACTCAATATTCTCTCATTTTTGATAGAATTAGGCTTCTTGCCTCTGTGCAATGCCAAAGTTATAAGCCCATTAGAGCCAGTGTGATGTTTTTGACCAATTATCCTCACTTTGTACATAGACAAGAGGAATTGCTGCAGCTTTTCTTCAGAGATGGAACAGAGTTAAGAGCACAAGAGGAAGCCCTTTTCTTCACTCTGGCTCCACTGCTTTCAAACAACAATATTTAACCAACAAAAGAAGAGACCAAGTCAATCTCAGTTTTAGTGATTCCCCTGAAAGTCATCAAATAAAAATGTGAACTTTAAAATTGATCAGGATTAATTTCACTGACACTGTATCATAACATATACCTCTTTAGAGACTCATTTGTTGGGCTGCAGATGCAAAGAAAGTAAGGAAAGAAATAAATCAGAACACAATAAGGCAATTAGACTTTTGCCATTGATAGAATACTAAAAATGTCTGATTTATCAAAGCATTAACAAACAGAGGTAAACACGAGTCTTATATTTTCTTACAAAATACCTAGAGAGAGGAAGATTAAAATAATAACCAAGACCATGTGTATCAATAAATTTAATTTGTAAATATTGCCCCATTGCCAGATGATGCTATTTCATTTGCGAATTTGAAGACTGCAACAGCAAGGGATGATTTATCAATGTAAGTGCCACCCTGGTGTGTAACTGCTGCGTCAACTCTGTGGACGCCTTCCCACACAGATGAGTGAGTTTTAGTGAATCAGAAGTACAGTGTAATAAGAAAAGTTATTTAAGCTTTCCCTGTAGTCATTACCTTCAATCTCATATTAAACAAATATTTTTATAGTATTTTTCTTCACAGTGAACTCAATCTCAGTGTGGTTATAATAAGAAAAATAGCTACCAGCCCATGTCATCGCTCAAAGTGCTTATATACATTATCTCATTTAATCCTGACAATAGCTCTATTAAGTGGATAGAATCATCTCCATTCACAGAAGAGAAAAGTGACTCTGAGAAAGGTATGTCAACTTGGTGGTTTTGTTTGTTTGTTTTAAAGAGACAGTTTCACTCTGGTCCTAAGGCTGGAGTGCAGTGGTGCAATCATAGCTCACTGCAGCCTCAAATTCCTAAGCTCAAATGATCCTCCTGCCTCAGCCTCTCAAGTAGCTAGGAATACAAGTGCATGCCACAGTGCCTGGCTAATAAAAAAAAAAAAATCTGTACAGACAGGGTCTTGCTGTGTTACCCAGGCTGGTCTCGAACTCTAGCCCTCAAGTGATTCTCCTACCTCGCATTGAGGTTACAGGTGTCACTTACCATACCTGGCCTCAGCTTGGTTTTAGTAATTGCCAGAGTCAGCATTTGAATCTTTTCAGCTCCAAAATATGTGGTCATAATCACTATCATTTAATTACTTCAAAACATGTGCTTGAAAGTCTTGGGAATCAAAGTTCTTTTAAGACAGACTGTGATGTTAATTACAGAAGCTGTATAATTTAACACGTGCTAATATATGAAAAGTTAAATTTTGATCAAAGAATTCTAGCATGACAGAACCTCCACAGCCATCAAAATCAAACCTTCATCTCTGAGATAAAGAAGCTGAGATGACAGAGGATGTGATGTACCTGAAGACACATCTAAGGTTACCAAATAGGCGCATGATTGACTGATTGTTCCACCAAATAAGTCACTGTAAACTTGCCTCAAATGGCTAGTATATTTAAAATATCATTCACTCCACAACATTTTCACCTACACAAAAGTATCAAGGAAACACATCTGCTGCAAGATGAGATAGAGCTGTTCGTGCTTACCTCAGAGATATTGCAGGCTTGGTTCCAGAATACCACATAAGGCAAATATGGAAATAAAGCAAGTCACAGGATTTCTTTGGTTTCCCAATGCATACAAAAGTCATGTTTATATTTATGCTGTGCTCTCTTAAGCGTGCAATAACATGATGTCTAAAAAACAATACTTACCATAATTTTAAAATAATTTCTTGCTTAAAAAATGCTAACAAACATCTGAGCTTTCAGTGAGCTGTAGTTTTTTTGCTGTGGAGGGCTTTGCCTTGATGTTGATGGCTACCGACTGATCAGGGTGGTAGTTGCTGAAGGCTGGGGTGGCTGTGGCAATTTCTTAAAATAAGACAACAATTCGGTTTGATACATGGGTGGACTCTTTCATGAAAAATTTCTCTGTAGCATGTGATGCTGTTTGATAGCATTTTACCCACAGCAGAACTTCTTTACCCTGTTTGTTGCTGCTCCATCAACTAAGTTTATGAAATATTCTAAATTTTTTGTTGTCCTCTCAACAATGGTATAGCATTTTCACCAGAAGTAGATTCCACTTCAGAAACCACTTTCTTTGCTCTTCCATAAGAAGCAATGCCTAGTTTGTTCTAGTTTTATCATGCGATTGCAATTCAGTCATACCTTCAGGCTCTGCTTCTAATTCTACTTCTTTTGCTATTTCTACCACATCCACAGTTCCTTCCTTTACTGAAGTCTTAAATCCCTCAAATTCATCCAAGAGGGCTAGAATCAACTTCTTCCAAACTCTTATTAATCTTGATATTTTGATCTCCTTTTGTAAATCGCAAATCTTCTAATGGCATCTAGAATGGTGAATTCTTTCCTGAAGGTTTTCAATTTACTTTGCCCAGATCCATCACATGATTCACTGTCCATGGTAGCTATAGCCTTATGAAATGTGTTTCTGAAATCATAAGACTTGAAGGC
Source organism: Cebus imitator (assembly GCF_001604975.1). NCBI lineage: Eukaryota > Metazoa > Chordata > Mammalia > Primates > Cebidae > Cebus > Cebus imitator. The sequence continues at coordinate 2,553,525 of NW_016107450.1, read as the reverse complement.
AGAAATCACTACTTGATCCATGGGCTGCAGAATGGATGTCATGTTAGCAGGCATGAACACATTTATCTCTTTGTACATCTCCATCAGATCTCTCTGGTGACTAGGTGCATTGTCAATGAGCAGTAATCTTTTGAAAGCAATCTTTGTTTCTGAGCAGTAGGTCTCAACAGTGGGCTTAAAATATTCGAAAAACCATGCTGTAAACAGACGTATTATCATCCAGTATTTGTTGTTCCATTTCTAGGAGCGCAAGCAGAATAGATTTAGTGTAATTCTTAAAGGTCCTAGGATTTTTGGAATGGTAAATGAGTATTAGTTTCAACTTAAAGTCACCAGCTACATTAGTCCCTACCAAGAGAGTCAGTCTGTTCTTTGAAGCTTTGAACCTGGGTATTGACTTCTCTCTAGCTATAACGGTCCTAATGGCATCTTCTTCTATTAGAAGGCTGCTTCATCTACACTGAAAATCTGTTGTTTAATGTAGATCATCAATGACCTTAGCTAGATCTTCTAGACAGAGTGCTCCAACTTCTACATCAGCACTTGCTGCTTCACCTTATACTTTATGTTACAGAGATGGCTTCTTTCCTTAAACCTCATGAACCAACCTCTGCTAGCTTCCAGTTTTCTTCTACAGCTTCCTCACCTCTCTCAGCCTTCACAGAATGGAAAAAAATTAGGATCTTCCTCTGGATTAGGATTTGGCTTAAGGGGAGATTGTGGCTGGTTTGACCTTCTATTCAGACCACTCAGACTTTCTGCATTTCAACAATAAGGCTATTTTGCTTTCTTATCACCCTCGTGTTCACTAGAGTGGCACTTTTAATTTCTTGAAGGAAATTAAAAGTGCCATTAAATTCAGAACTTGGCTAACTGTTTGACTTAAGAGGCCTAGCTTTTGGGGTCTCAGCATTTGACATGCTTACCTCACTAAGCTTATTGAAATCTACCTTTTGATTTAACATGAGAAATGCGGGACTCTTCCTTTCACTTGAATGCTTAGAGGCCATTACTTGGCCTAATTTCAATATTGTTGTGTCTTAGGGAATAGGGAGGCCTGAGGAGAGGGAGAGAGATGGGGAGAATGGCCAAGTCAGTGGAGCAGTCAGAACACACACTATACTTACGGATTAAGTTCTCTGTCTTATATGGACATGGTTTGTGTGTCCCAAAACAATGACAATAATGACATCAAAGATCACAGCTAACAGACCACCACAACAAATATAATAATGGTAAATAAGTTTGATATGTTGTGAGAATTAGCAAATGTGACATAGACATGAAGTGAGCACATGCTGTTGAAAAAATGGAGCCATAGACGAGCATGGTGCCATGTGCCTGTAATCTCAACTACTCAGGAGGCTGAGGTAGGAGAACTGCAGTAGGATAATTGAGATAGGAGAATCCCGGGAGGCAGAGGTTGCAGTGAGCCAAGATTGTGCTACTACACTCCAGCTTGGGGGACAGAGCAAAACTCCATCTCAAAAAAAGAAAAAAAAAGAAGGAAAGAAAGAGAGAGAGAGAGAAAGAAGAAAAAGAAGAAAAAGAAAGGAAAGAAAGAAAGAAGAAAGAAAGAAAGAAAGAAAGAAAGAAAGAAAGAAAGAAAGAAAGAAAGAAAGAAAGAAAGAAAGAAAAATGGAAGGAAGGAAAGAAAGAAAGAGGGAAGGAGGGAGGGAGGGAAGGAAGGAAGGAAGAAAGGAAGGAAGGAAGGAAGGAAAGAAGGAAATGGAGCCAATAGGCCTGCTTGATGCAAGGTTACCACAAATGTTCAATCTGTACAGCCACAATGTCTGCAAAATACAATAAACTGAAGTGCAATAAAACAAAGAGGTATGCCCGTATTAGAAATCAGGCGAAATCCATCAGTTTCATTCTGCGCTGGCCTCCCACATGCCAGCCCCTATGCTGGGCACTATGACACAGAGATGAAGAGTTCTTAGTCTAGACTTTGCATGGTAATAAAAATAACACAAAATCTTATGAATTTTAAGTAATACGCTCAGAATTTAATTTCGAAAACCTACAGGAAGCCTGAGGTTAATCTAAGTAATTTTTATGTGCACTAAAACAGACACTAATCTGAGTGTGGCAATGGTCAGCCCAATAAGCAAAAGGAGACTGTGTCTGAGCCATTTTCCTCTTGGAGGTAGAGATGGAAGTAAAAATATTTAGACTGTAATGTCCATTCCAAGAAACAATCTACCAAAGAAAATATGGAGCCACCTTTTGGTTCTGTCCTCAAATAGCCAATTAGGCAGGATTCCCTATAGACCTTTTCTAATCACATGAGGCAGGCATCAGAAAATCATGAAATCAACTGTATTTCTATATAAATTTTAAAAATAGAAAATGGAGTAATTCAACAAATCTTTAAGAGATGGAAAGAGAACTTCTTATGCATAAATTCAACCAGTGCAATTTCCTGGTGAGCAAATCTAGATAATGTCATGGTTTTGCCAAATTTCACACGGCTTGATAGGGGCAGAACCAGGTCTAGGACCAAGAGCTCTTGACCTCAGGTCTGTGCTATTCCCACCACATCAGATTACTTGGCAAATGTCAATGCATAGTACACACATGAGAAAGGTAGGAAATGGTAGAAAATTGGCATACTCACTTGATTATTTGTATCTCCAACATGGAATAATATCTATAGTGCAATTTCAGACCTCTTTGGATAACAAGGCTGCCAGTTCCAGTTTCAAAGTTACTTTGAACGTGTTAACAAAAATATTTTTATAATATCCACATAATGAGACAGACAGTCATAACAGCCATTTGCACAAACCTGTAATCATTTATATATGAGACAGGAACTCTTCAGTGTACTGTCTCCAGTATCTGTTACTCCACAAAGTGTGGGATGTCCCAAATTTGACATTAGTTTTATAGGTTGCTCATTGTAAATGCCCTCAGACTGTCCAATTGCCCTGCCGTAACTATGGAAAGTCAAAAGAAGAAAACACAAAGACTAAAAATATTATGATAGTTTGAAAGTGACAGTTTCTTTGGGGTTTGACTTTCGGTACTATACATTCCTCAGGATGGAGATTTGCTTCTTAATTTGGCACATTTATCTGCTGACACCTGTAACATGACGATGCATATGGTAAGCAGGAAATCCTAAGCACATGGGACAGATACTGACATATAGTAAGAAATTCAATAAAACATTTGTTAAATTAATGAATAATTCTTACTTTCTTTGATCACTTTCTGAATGATATCAGGTAAACTACATTTACAAAAAAATGACAATGTCACTTTAAACAGGTAAACTTTGAACTTTTTTGAGGAGAGGAAGTTCTCCATTTCTATTGCACATTCCCAAGGCTATTTTGAAATACTAGATCTATGTTATAATAACATAACTATTACTATTACATGAAGGTGTTCTGTCATGCTTTTTTTTAGTAGGACTCCATTTTCTTTTCTTTCTTTTTTTCTTAGGACTCCATTTTCTTTATGCTACTTAATGAAAAAAAAAATCCCTTAAAGGAGCACAAACTCGAATTTAAAACAGTGCTGGAAATAGTTCTATGTTTTAGAAGAGGCTAATATTTCCATAGACTGAAATAGAATTATCCTACACCTTCTTAAAATATCAACTATTAGGACTACAATTGCAGTCATTCACACCATAATAATCAATGACGAATTGCACATCAAACAGGGGAGCTGCCCTCTGCATGTATACCATTTTAAATCTTTTACATCATATTTTACTGTATCTTTTCTATGCTAAGACATATTTAGATACACAAATATTTACCATTGTGTATTCAGCACAGTAACGGGCTGTGCTGTCCAGGTTTGCAGCCCAGGAGCAATGGGCTATGTCATACAGTCTAGTTGTGTAGTGGGCTGCTCCATCTAGCTTTGTGTATTCAGTACAGTAATGGGCTGTGCTGTATACTCCGTGACATTTACAAAACGGTGAAATTGCCTAACAAGCCATTTCTCAGAAGATATCTCTGTTGTTAAGTGATGTTTGACTGTACTTTTAAAATCTTCACTATAGGCATGAAGTAGAGATTTAAGGAATTAATTCTTTAAAAAACTGTTTTTAAATTTTTAACATTTTTGTAGAGATGGGGTCTTGCTATGTTGCCCAGGCTGGTTTTGAACTCCTCATCTCAAGCAATCCTTCTGCCTCAGCCTCCCAAAGCACTAGGCTTACAGAAGTCAACCCACTGTGCCCAGTCTAATTCTTACAATTCTGGCAAAGAAATAGTCATTAAAGTTTATTGTACTTTAATATGGCATTCCTAGGTCAATAGTTCAGTTCAACAAACACTTCTTGGGTAGCCACAATATCCCATGGCAAATTTAAAAATAAATAGTACCTGCCCTCAGAAATAAACTCTGCACTATTCCAGTAAAAATAAAATGAGTGTGATGGCGTGTATTATAAGGCTTCTTAAGGCAATTCTATACCAAGGGAGCGGGGTAGACAGTGAGAATTGCCCATCCCAGATACAAGCACCATCTGTAGAACATGTAAAAACCTGACCACATCTCGGTCTACTTCTTATTATCACCATGCAGTAGAAATTCTAAGTGACGACTATACTGGGTCGAATAGTGTCCCCCGCAAAATGTACGTCCTTCCCCGAACTTTGGAATGTGGCCCTATTTGGAAATAGGGTTGTTGCTAATGTAATTAGTTAAGATTGGGTCATTCTGATATAGGGGGGGTCCTTAACCTGATAACTGGTGTCTTTACTTTTTAATGGTGTCTTATTTCTCCAAATGAAGAAGAGGAAAAGAGACAGAGACAGACACAGGCAAAGAGAGAACACCATGTGATGACAGGGACAGAGACTGGAATAAGATATCTATAAGCCAAGAAATGTCAAAGACTGCCAGCAACCATCGGAAGCTAAGAGAGGGGCATGGAACGATTTTCCCTCAGTGCCTTCCGAAGGAGCCGACCCTGGAAACACCTTGATTTCAAACTCCTAGTCTCCAGAACTATGAGACGATGGAGTTTCTATCACTTCAAGGCATCCAGTTTCTTGTGCTTTGTTACGGCAGCCCTGGGATATAAAGACAATGACTGTTCCCAACACCCCACCTTCTTGCTACACCACTGATAGTAAAAATATAACACGGTCATTATTAAAGTATATATTGTAGCTTACAGTTAGTAGGCTAACAGTCTGGAAGTGGAGAGAGACGTGTAAATATGGATTTCAACACAGAGTGGTAAGCGCCATGATGGAGGTGCACACAGCTATCTGTGGCTCACAGGCAAGGTCAGGGTTCAGGTACAGCGTCCAGAGCAGTGCAGAGGGTGCGTTCAGGAAAACACAGGTGAGTCCAGTTTGGCTGGAATAGATCATGGTGTGAAGGAGAAGAAAAGAGTAGAAAGAAAGGTGAGGCTCTGCTCATTGAAGGACTTTGAAAAATGGACAGTGATATGGTGCTTTAGACTCTCCCTCACCAAAGTGTAGTCTGTGGACCAGTAGAACTGGTGTTACTGGAAGCTTGTTAGAAATGCAGGCGCCACTCTGGGAAACACTGTGTAGCATCTCACTATTTGAGGTGTGGTCCTGTGACCAGCAGCAGCAGCAGCTGCTGGAAGCTTGTGAGAAAGCCAGCCTCACCCCAGACCTGCCAAATCAGAATCTGCATCGCAGCAGGATGCCCAGATGATTTGCTTATACACTGAAGTTGAAAAGCAGCGTTCCAGGCTATATTAGGCCTCTGCTGAGCCATGATGAGGAAGTAAGTGGGTGAGAAGATGGCTGAGGTGGGAGGTTGGGGAAGAGGTGGTACCCTACGGCATGAGCGAACAGTGTGAGCAAACACATCGAGGTATAAAACAGCAACTCAGTTTGATTGCACCAGGTGCTGTGTTACATGCTTTCTATGCTCTCATCTTTTGATCTCCATAGTCACCCTCTGTTTTTATCCCAACAGATGGAGGGGTGGAAAGGTGGATAACTGTCGGGTACAGTTGCTCATGCCTGTTATCCCAGCACTTTGGGAAGCCGAGGCAGGTGGATCACTTGAGCCAAGGAGTTCGAGACCAGCCTGGGCAACATGAGGAAACCCCATTTCTCCAAAAAATACAAAAATTAGCCAGGTGTGGTGACGTGCACCTGCAGTTCCAGCTACTTAGGAGGCTAAGGTGGGAGGATCATTGAACCTGGGAGTCTGAGGCTGCAGGGAGCCATGATTACACCACTGCCCTTCAGCCTGAGTGACAGAGTGAGGAAAGAAAGAAAGAAAGAAAGAAAGAAAGAAAGAA
>NW_016107450.1:2522860-2547011 GCF_001604975.1 Cebus imitator | reverse complement strand
AAGGAAGGAAGGAAGGAAGGAAGGAAGGGAGAGAAAGAGAGAAAAAGAAAGAAAGAAAGAAAGAGAGAGAGAGAGAAAGAAAGGAGGGAGGGAGGGAGGGAGGGGGGGAGGGAAAGAAGGAAGGAAGGAGAAAGAAAGAAGAAAGAAAGAAGAAAGGAAGGAGGAAGGAAGGAAGGAAAGAGAGAGAGAAAGAGAGATGAAGGAAGGAAGTAAGGAAGGGAGAGAAAGAGAGAAGAAAGAAAGAAAAAGAAAGAAGAAAAGAAAAGAAAAGGAAGGAAGGAAGAGAAAGAAGAAATAGCAAGAGAGAGCAAGAGAGAAAGAGAAAGAAAGAAAGAGAGAAAGAGAGAGAAGGAAAGAGAAACCAGCCCAGTGTCGCTGGGCACGGGGTGGAGATGCAAACCCAGGATTCCTCAGCATCCTTCACCTACCCCAAGCCTTCATACCTGTGTAGCAGGTTCCCTCTACAAGGAATAGCCTTATTTATCTGTTCAAGTCTCATTCATTCCTCCAGACCCAGCTCTAAAAGTTACCTGTATGTTTCTCCTGTCATTAGCTGCATACTCTGTGACACTCCTGAACATCTCTTTCATACCACAATGATAGAATTCGTCATGGTCTGACTCATTTGGAGCTCGCCTCTCCCCTGTTCAACCCCAAATAGAATGCGATATTTTGGGAAGTGGAGGCACGTCTCATTAATCTCAGTTTCCCCAGTGCCTAGTTTGGTGTTTCATGCCTAGAAAACACAAATATGGATTTATTAAAGGTGGACATGGGTGCCAGCTCTGGCTGCGTTCTTTACCAGCTATATGACCTTGAGCACATTCCTTAACCTTTCCAGCTTCAGTGTTCTCATCTATGAAATGGGAATAATGAAACCTACTCATACGGTAGAGATGAGATATGTAAACGCCAGGCACACTGCAGGGCACCGAGGAAGTGTGTGATAGATATCCTTTAAAGGGATAGAATAAACGAGTAAGGTGACCTGGTGTACCAGCAGATGGTTACGATGAACTACTATTTATTGAGTCAGTGCCAGGCACTATTTAGGGTAGATTATATACATTACCTCCCCATTCTCCAGATACCACCTATTGTTATCATTATCAACATTTGATTTTAATAAGTAATTAAACTGAGGCCTGTATAGGTTAAGAAATTTCCTTAAGGTCAAAGAAAGAGCCAGACTGAGACTCTGATCCAAGTGGGTTCAAAGTCTAAGCTTCTGGAAAAAAAGAAAAACCCAAAAAGCATGACGAAAGTGCCTCCCCACTGTATAGCAGCCCATCCAAATACCACACCGCTGTACCTTTAACCTCCAGAGATCGAGCTGTTCTATCAAATTTGCACCAAAACCTCAAAAAATATGAGCACTTTTAAAATTCTGTTCCTCAATACTAGAAAAATATAGCTGTTGGCAGTCACATGAGACTCGACGGTTCTTCTTGAAATACAAGCTGTGTTAATGGGAGGTATGTAAAAGCTGTTTGTTGCTGTACAGCACTGTGTGTATAACTAAAACAGTCAGGAGCAAGCTTCCCACGTTCAATGAAATGTTTACAGACAGCCAAGTTATTAGGCAGAAGAGCTGTATCCAAAGCATGAGTGATATTCTTTTGATGTCAGTGCATGGAATCCTTCCTGTTACAGTAGCTAAATTTTTTTTAGGAGATTATATTATAAAATTAGAAAGTGCTTTTCCTTACTGTATGCCATTCCTGTTTCTCAGTTATAAGGGAAATTAATTTAGAAGTTAAAGAAAATCAAATTATTTATCTTAGTGTTCCCTGAAGTTTGCAAACTGCTGAGCAATGTGATGCTTTGCCCTGCCTTCTCCTCATTGAGTCTATCTGGGTAAATTAATTACAAGACAATCCTTAGGAATTAAGTGTATTTTAAGTTCAGAGGCATCTGCTTAGAGACTTCTAATACTGCTAAATAGTCCCTTTGGAAATGCACTCGTTAGTATGAGTGGTATAATTTTCATTTCCGCTGGCACCGTGGCATATGACTTCTTCAGTTTCAGCTACCCTCTGATTGACCTGTCAAGGGCATAAACCACTCTGAAGATGTTCCAGCACCATTTGTGCTTCTCCAGTAGGTATAAAGAACTGGATTGATTTGCTCTACATTAAGGAATAATTTAGAAGATAATTTTTCATGGTTTTAATGTGAAACATTCTCTGTATAAACACACACACACACACACACACACACATACACACACACATACACACACACTAGCCTTAACTTATAATAAGCTTATTGGGCAATAGAACAAAACAAATAAACATTTTCTTAGATAACAGATATTCTATATGTCCTAAGGACGTGAATTAGGAAAAAATCCATGGTGTGATTAATCCATTGTGTAAAATGAAAATGTATTTTTAAGTTGAATGCCAATAAGATGTTGGTAAAGGATGGTGGCGGGGGGGTACTTGGAACACAGAGAACTGATATTTACATTTGGGATTTTCTTTCCTCCCCTCTGAAATGAGAATATGGTGAGTTTTATCACCTGATTCTTCTGAAGCTGCTGTAGTCTGGTTTGGAAGAATTCTGAATCAGGGTGATTTTAGGACAGCTGGTGTTTCCCAGGCTAAAAACAAATGGAAGCAGAGTGTGGCCAGCTCTCCATAATTCCCTCAGTTACCATCAGCATGGCTCTACGGGGGCATCCCCAGAAAGACACAGAAGAGCCACTCACCGTTCAGCCACCCTGTCAACAGATCTAATTTGGAATGATCAGGTGTAGAGAAAATAGATCTTTGAATAAAATGGAAGCAAAAAGAAATGCTTTAAAAATTAGAATCTTCACATGCACATAGAGCTAGCATTCAGATACCTCCAGAAACACAGTCGACCCTTTGGAATGTCATCAGGTCAATCACTTTCTGATAATGATAGTAAAAGGATATTTATACAGTGCTTTAGTGCTTATAAAAACATGTTTATATATATGTTTATAAAAACATGTTTATATCATTTGGATCCAATAACAATCCATTGATGAAGGCTATTATTAGAACTATTAAGAACACAGGATTTGGAGTCCTGAAAATTAGGTTAAAATCCTAGCCCTCAACATACTAACTGGATCACCTTGGGAACTTACTTACCTTCTCTGATGCTGTAATAGGAACAAATGAGATCACATAGGGAAAACATTTTCCCAGTGCTTGGCACTTGGTATGCCCACAATAACTGGTAGTGCTTGTTGTTATTATCTACTGTATTACATTCCCTGCTGCAGTGATTTCAACAGCTCACTCTTTTCCAATCCAAAAATATATTTCTCAAAATGTTGCTTGGAAACTAGTTTCTGAACCTTCTTAAGCAAATATATGTATATATTGAATGAATGAATGAATGAAAAGAACTCTAGCTCAAGATCAATCAGAAAAAGAATAATGCATTGGGAACTATTCTATTCATTCAGCAAACATTTATGTCTGAACTTAGTATGGACCAGGAACTATTATAGGCCAGCACACTTAATCTTCTTAGCAATTCTATGAATTAGGCATTGTCTTCTTTTACAGATTACAAAACCAATTAGTCCGATAACTTAGTTAACTTGCATAGAGACACACAACCACTACATAACAAAGTCTGGAGTTGAAACTGGGTCTTTGGATCCTTGGTCCAGTGCTTATTCTCAGCACCTTGGCCTCTTGATCCATCACAGGGATGACACAACCTATTCATTTCCACATGAGCAGGCTCCACAATGAGACACAATGTTTTTTCTAAGTCTAATTCACTTGGCTATTTAGCATGACTCTAAGGTGTATACAGCAGTGTCATATCTGATAACATAGTAAAAATGTTGATACAATTAATAAACCTTTATCTACAGCGTAGCCCGAATCACAGCTTACAATAGAAAAAAATAAAATAAAGAATTGACATGAACTCCCTCCATAATCCCCATTGTCATGGTTTCATACTAGCAACTCCCCACACATTGCTTACTGATTTAGAGGAAAAGGAGGAAAGAAGATTGACAAGAATAAAGGAGAAAAGGTTAGAAAAGGAAACGCCTAACACACACTGAGAACTGATCATTAAAGCCTTCAACAAAAGGATGGAACGACTGCTCACCAACTCCAGCTCTCAATAGGACACAATCTCTCATTGGCCATCTAATGGGACCTTCCACAACCTTAAGGGCAAAGTGGGCTGCTGCAGTGGGCAATGGATTAAACAGCTAATTAGCATATAGTTGTTTTAACCATTGCCTCCCAGTCACTTGCTTTAGCGTGTTAATTCATTCTTTCATTAATTAATTCATTCTTTCATTCCATCAATATATTTATGGAGCATCTACTCCATACCTGGCATTTAGTAAAAGTTAACAAATGAGTGTTTGCCAAATGAGTTTAATTCTTCCCATTAGCCAGACAAAACAATCTCTACCCAAAGGGACTTACAGTCTACTTTGGATAACAAGTATCAAACAAATAATTACACTAATAATTACTTTCAATTGTAATAGGTGCTTCAAAAAAGAAGTACAGTAGGTTAAGAGAGCAAATAATAGAGGACATTACTCTAGACAGGGCATAGAGGAAGACTTCCATGAGCAGGTAACATATAAGCAAAGGAAGGGGACCAGCTTTAAGCAGAGAGTAGGGGCCAGGTCATTCCAGGCATAGGAGCAGCAAACTCTATCATAGCCTGCAAGGCTCTGTGACCTGGTCCTCACTTCCTTATGACCTCATCTCTTTCCAGTCTCCCTTCAGTCACTCTTCTCAGTTCCACTGGTATTCTATTTTTAAAATATGTCCAATTTGTTCCTGTCTTCTGAGGCTTTTGCATTTGTTATTCCCTCTGCTCGGAATGCTTTTATCCCAGCTCTTCACATAACTGGTTCCGTCATCTAGATATCAGTTTGACATGTCCTGCTCCGAGAAGCCTACCTCATCCACCATGTGAGATGCAACCCCACTCCTACTCCACCAGTCACCAGCTACTGTATCTCATTCTAACCGTCACTCGGAGCATTTCTCAGTGCCTGATGACTTGCTTACTTGTTTATGTCTCTTTTTGCCAAATAGAAAATAAGTTCCATGGGAATCAGAACCTTGTATGCCCGACACAAAGTAATCATGCAATACAAATTGAATAAATGAATAAAGATTGGTATTTATGAAGATTCTGTGTTGGAAAGGGATGTGACATCTTCTGTGACAGAAAGGCCAATGTGGTTAGGATATAGTTTAATGTTCCATAGTAACTGCTTTTCAAATGTATATGTCTGTGTGTACAAGATAGATAGATAGATAGATAGATAGATAGATAGATAGATAGGTAGATAGATAGATAGTTAGAGGCTCCTCAACCATATTTTAATCACCTTGACAGTAATCACAGGGGTCTTCTTAGACATAGTACACATATTGCATATTGTAGCTAGTCAACAAACTTTGACTAATTGAAAAATAATTCTAGCCTGTTAAAGGGCCACCATATTATCTTTGTATATCAAATGTCAACTTAGAAAGTAGCTTCCCATCATTATCTCAATGATCATTCACTAAGTTAGCCTTGCCAATGAACAGAAAGTTGATTGTACCAGCCCTAAAGGAGTGCACTTATTTCTTACTATTTGGTTCTGGGATTTAGACAAGCCAGGGGAAAATATCCCTTGGTAACCCTAGTTTTACACAGTGTGCCCTAAAGACTCATAATACAACTAGAATAAGCTCAGTAAATAAGAATATATTTTATTGGCTCGCTAAATTCTCAGGTAGGAAATATTGCTTTTCATCACTAAGAGACATTTTCCAACCTTCCTCCTTCAGCTGTTTGCCCCAGAAAGTAAGTGCCAGTGGGAAGACTGACAGTTGAATAATTAGGAATAGCAAAGTGTGGAAAAGATATTTCATTTGCATGAAAACTTCTCCCCTCCAGGAGCAATTCCAGAGCTCCCTAACATCATGGCTTTGAAGCCCATGTGGTTTGAAAACAGAGCCTCCTAGGGGAGTTTTACTGTAAACATCTCCCTGGTTTCCTCTGTCAGCTCTTATCTGTTGGGCCCTCCAAAGCAAGGCAGAGCACTAAGAAAGAATGGTCAGGTGGTTCTCATCCTTGCACATTCTACACGGGCAAAAACACTCCACATATTTAAGATGGCTGTCCAGGGTCAATTATCGGATCAATTTTGGGAGGAGAGACTGACAATCCATACAATTCCAGGACCTAATAATTCAGGTCCAGAAAACAAAATTGTCCTCTTTCTTAATTATGAAAAAACTGTCCCTGGTAGACCTAGACTAGTTTGGCTAGAAATCCCTTGAAGTCGGGGACTATGTTTAAGTTTTCTTTGCATTAATCAATTAGCACAGGTCCTGGAAAGTCATACTTGGATAAATATTAATGAATGGTCATCAAAAATCTATCTATCAATTTCTGCAAGATTATGGTTTAAAAACAATCCAATCACATTAATTCAATGTCCTCCTAAACAGGTCTATTATAGTGAGGAAAAATTACAGTGGTAATAGATCTTGTCTTTATCAAGCTTTTGCAATTAGTACCTTTTGACATTGTTGTCAGAATAAAAAAATTAATCACCATGAAGATGAGTAAGTTTGTTGGGTTCTTTGGTTGTAAGCAAAAGAAACTCATTCTGATTAATTTCAGCAGAAAAGGAATATATTGGAAAGGTACAATGTACAGAGAATCTAGTGTGTGGCTAAGGAAGCAGGTTTGGAACAGAAAGGCAGCTCCAAAAGTCTCTGTAGCAGCCTGTCTCCTAAATGAATGAATGTCAACCTTTTTTTTTTTTTTTTTTTTCCTGTTCGTTCTTACAACCCTCTGTTCAAGAGGGAAAGAAACTGACTGCCCTAGTCTAGGTCATGGGTCTACCAAGGGATAAAACGGAATCTTGATTTACTGCCACATCAACATTCTACGCAATGAGAGAAAGGTAATACCCAAAATGGACATGGGGGAGATTTTATTCAAAAAGAGAATGCTGTGAGGCTGAAACCCCACAAATGTCCACCATAGTGAGTGAAGAAAGGAAGAAAGTAATTAGCATTTCTTGGGCACTTGTATATACCAAGCACATCATGTGGGAATTACCTTATAAATATATCTTATTTCATCCTCAACTGTTCTGAAAGATACACATGTATGTATGTGCTCAGAGAGATCTGGTGACTTGCCCAGCACCACCCATTTAATAAGCATTGGACTGAACAGTTGAACCCAGGTTTATCTGATACCTGCATTATCCTGTATGTCTCAAGTTTAAATAACAATATGTATGGGTTATTTTCAGTCCTGAGGTTATAATAATTTTGAAATTGTTTTCAAGAATAAAAAACAATTAATGGGATTCTAGAACGGGATTCTAGAAAGGCTGATTCTTACCAGAGAAAATTTAATGCTTTATTTACTGACTTGGTTGGTGAAATAAAATACATTTGCAAGGTGTAATTAAGGACAGAGCACAGGACTGAGAATGGAAACATAGAGTTCATGTCCTGGCTTGCTACTTTATAGTCATGTAACTCTGGGGGCCTGAAGGTGTGGGTTCCTCACCTGGAAGTGGAGATAGTATTATCTAATGAGTACCCCACAGGAGATGGCAAAAGCAGAGGCTTTAACATTTCTGCCAAGTTTTTTAACCTTTCTCAGTCTCTTTTTTATGCAAAATAAGGATAATATATCATAGGAATTAAATGAGACAGTTTGGATAGATCTCGAGCACAAGTTACAAGTACACAGTAAGTGTCATTTCCTTTTCACCCTAAATAGTTCTCATGAGGATCAGAAAGGATAATGCATGCACAAATGTTTTAAAAGCTGTGACATGCTATAGAAATATTAATAAACATAACCAAAATGCTAATAACATCAAGTTAGGTAGGACAATTTAAAAACCAAACCACAATTTCTCAATGGCTTGAAAGTGACAGCATAGATATTCATTTGACTGGAAATTAACATTTGGTAGAGACAAATGCGAAGTGTAGCAGAGCATGGCTAACTGTTCGCTAAACTCAATTCCTCTTCCTCTCGGGTACATAGCTAAACAAAAATTTCCAGGTCTCCAGTAGCTAGGTATAGACATGCAGCAGAGTTCAGCAAATGAATGTGGGCATAAACTTAGTCCATACAAATTTCCCAAGTGAAATTCTTTATAGGCTTTTTCCCAGAACATTTGGAAACCATGTATTCAGATTGCAGAGGCTCAAGGTGGAAGGAGCCTGGGTCTCTAAATCCCTGCTTGGAGGAAAGTATTGATCAAAGACACACGTTTTGACTTTACATAAGCAAAAAAACAAGCACTCACTGCAATAAACTACTAAGTGTTAGCATTTATATATTTAACACATGCATAATGTAGCATTACACATATGTTAAATATATATGTAATGTTACAGCCAACATTACGTTAACTTTGGGTTTCCCAACCCGCAGCACTATTGACATTCTGGACTGGGTACTAATCTGCTTGGGGTGCTGTTCTGTGCATTGTAGGATGTTAGGCAGAAACCCCTGGCCTTGACACACCAGATAACAGCAGCATTACCTTTCTTTCAAAGGTAATATCAGGAGATATCAAAAATATCTCCTGAGGAGGAAAATTGCCTATGATTGAGAACCACTACCTTAATTATACTTAGAAATTAATTTACTTAATTTAAAAAAAAATCTCCACAAGACCATGAGATTAAAGTAGAGGAATGATTGTCCCCCAAAGTAATAGTAAAACTGCTAAGGACCCTAGCCTAGTAGACTAGTGGTTAAAACTGTGTGTCCCTCAGCAAATCTGTTGAATTGAATTCTAAGGCTCAACATTTCTAAATAAAATAACTTTCCAAACCTGCCAGTGCTTTGCAACCAGATTTGATACACCATCATCAAAGACAACAAAGATCCTCAACTTCTGCAACACTATTTCTCCAGGTGCTTTTATTCCTGTTTTTGGCAACGGCCCTGGAAGAGAAGTGTCTTGGTCTTTTATCAGAGTTATATTCTCCTGCTTGTCCTCAGTGTATGGGAATATAATGATCTCATAGTGTAGATGATTTAACATAAAAATCCTCCCTCTGCACAGCTTTCAGAAATCATTTTGGCGGAGTAAAAGCCAAGTAGCAATATATGAGCACTTTCTCTTAAACATTTTATTCATCATTCTAAAAAAAACTCATAATGCAAAATTTTTCAACTTATAAAATGTCCACAAGATAAAAATTTGTTTCATTTTCTTTCTTTTTCTTCCTCTCTTTCAAAACGTTTCCTTTCTGAATCACCATGCTAAAAACATATTAGGCAATCCACAAAGGCCTGCTGACCCGATTTAATCTTGGCATTATTCTATTGCAAATGAGCACAGCACACAAAAAGATGTGCTAATGTATTTGAGGAGGCATTTCCTTCTCAACTTTGATAAGTACCACACATACAAATAAAAATATGAAAATATAAAATAACAAACTTTAAGAAGGAATATTCCTTTTCCCTCCTTTTTCTTGGTTTTCACAGCAATATCTATCAACCCATACCCAACTGTAATATACATATACTGAAAGCTGCAAGGACAGAAAAAGTCATGCTAACAATGAACAAAAGCATTAACTGGATGGAAACTTGGAGTTTTCTGTGAAATTTAAGCTTTCATATTTTCCTTTTAAGAACCCTGAAATTCATAAAGGCTATGCATAATGATTCATGTTGATATTATTTTCATCTTCATATATTTTAACACTCTTTTTGAAAGCGTATAATAAATTAAAAACTGGGATAGGAGGCAGATATGTGTGAACTTTTGGAATTTATTGTTAAGATGTGAATACTGATACCTCAATTTTTATTTCTAAAAAGTACCATAATTTCTAAAAAGACATAATTAAAAATCTCAAAACCAAATATGTCTGTATCTAAGTGTTATGTCTCTCTACTGCCAATAACTATTCATTTGTTCCTTGGAGCCACTGGCCTCCTAACAGGATAGGCAGGTATAAGCTGGCTCTCCTTAATTGCTACTTCTCAAGGGACGATATGCCAAGCTGGGAAGAAAAGGTACTATTTTGTATGTGTTTTGATCTAAAAAGAATTACTAGTATTAACCAGTTAAAGCCCCTGGGAAATCAAAGTATCATCACTAACTATGAGCAGAAACCCTTAAACTTCCCGTACAAATGTTGCCTGCCACTGCCAGTAACCTTACAGCAGATAAATGGAGCTGCTCTTGGGTCCCCTTAGTTATCATTACATTATATTATGATTTTAGTTAGGCGATTCTGTGCATACACTGGAAATACATATGTACAGTAAATCTCTTTCTATAGCTGCATTAATATTCAGCATGTATATGATAAGCTAGTGATAGCACAACATCATTCATTTTCAAATCTGTGCTCATTCTTGGCATGCATTTGCACAGAAAGTCCATGAGTAATCCTTCAGGGAAAAGTTAACAGAAGCTGAGTTGACTATGTGAATGGGAGGAGGAAATATCTCTAAGAACTCAAATTACCTCTTTGTTGTGTTCATTGGAATCCAGAGAAAAATGCACATCAGCTCGCCAGGCTGCACGTTCTGCTGTAGCCCTGATGTAAGCAGTAACTCCAGCGCCTGCTGCCTGGGAAGACTTCTTCTAGCTGGAATTTGGGAATTGACTAAAAAAGTTCTTCCCCTGAAAGATGGATTAAATTGATCATTTTTTCCTAGACATAGTGCACTTCAGGCTCATTTTGCTTTGTAATTAAGAAGAAAGCCAGAAACATCATTTACACATTAAGAATTTAATAGATATATTTTTCTAGCTCTATGCATTAGCGCAGGACAGCCCATTAATGAAATAAGTCTTCCTTCAGGGTCAATTTAGATGGCTGTAATCTTCTGCAAATATATTGCAAATGAGGATCATTTAATGATCTTAAAACTAACTGCCAGGAGAGGACTGTTATAACTCTCCAGACAACAAAAAGAGACTTGGCATGACATGCATATCCTTTCTTTAATTTAACAAATGTTCAATTTCTGGCCACTACATTTTTTAAAATTGCAAATATTATCTTCTATTTAGGTTAGTCTCTGGCTTGCTGACCTGGGAGGCTAATTCTGATTATAAAAAGCTCAAGCCTGCATTAAATGATCAATTAAAGGATAACAGTGTTGCACTGATAAAATACATCTCTTGCCTTGCTGATAGGCACATGATTGTCAACCTCTGGTAAGCTCCCCTTTGTCTGATCCAGCTCATCTTTTTCTGCAGAACTTCTTTGCCTGACTTCACCAATTCCTATATATTGATAACCACTGTTACAACAATACTTAGCATGTGTGCAGCATTCAAGTATTTAAAAAATTCGTTCACATGCGTGATCTTCTTTGCTCCTGAAAACAATATCACATTCAATATCACATACAATATCACATCCACCAACGATTGCCCAGATCTATATCCCATGACTCGTCTTTCCTCTAGTATGGAGCGTGTCATTTTCCCTTTTATAACAACGAAGGAATCTGTGGTTTGAAGGGACTGAAATGCGGGCTCAAGTCCACTCTCTCATTCTATTTCCTCTACCCCCAGAAAGTAAGACCTAAAATTCAGGTCCTCTGATTCCTGATCCCGTATTCATTCATATCAACCTGTAACCCGTGGCATTTGGAAAAGCACTGACCTAAAAGCTGTGGAAGCCTGGAGCGAAGATTTGGTACAACACCAACACCTCCATGCCTTCAGAGAATGTAGTTGGAGAAACAAAATACAGCATATACATGTGTGTATGTGGTGATTATCTAAAGCATGAAGTACCTAGTAAGTGTTAAGAAGTTCATGGAAAGAAGAAATATCATGGGATGTAGAAGTCAGATAAGTTTTTTTTTGAAAAGTATACTTGAAAGAAGGTCAATAAATATATAGGAGAAGTGAGCACCATCTGGCAAGAGGCAGCACATACTGGGCTCACATCCTGGATCTGCCGTCTATCAGCTGTGCAGCTCTGTTCACATTATTCAATTTCTCTAAGCCTCAGTTCCTTATCTGTAAAATGGGAATGATCATTAGCACCTACTTCTTAGAGTTGTTAACCATAGGTGAAAAAATGCGTGCAAAGAGCTTGGTATGAGTAGCTGATACAAAATCAGTGTTCATTACTAGAATGGCTTGAGCAAAGGAATAAAGATGAGACATAAGAAGTACAACACCTAATGCATGCTGGGCTTAATACCTAGGTGACAGGTTGATAGGTGCAGCAAACCACCATGACACGTTTACCTCTGTAACAAACCTGCACACCCTGCACATGTATCCTAGAACTTAAAATTAAGTTAAATTACATTTTTTTAAAAATAAGGACTGCCCAAAATAATGATTAAGCTAGTCAGGTCTGAGTAAACTTTGGTAAAAAAGAGTAATGAGAAAATATTAGAAAATATTCAGACTAGCTTATGGATATCTATAAGGGCCAACACAACAAATTTTGCCTGGTGGCCTTCTATTTCTATCTGCATTTCAGCATAGTTTCTAGAAAAAAATATTATAGTCAATATGTAAGATACAAGCAGAACTGCCCTCGTTGGAGCTGGTGTGAAGATTCCGAAGCCCTGTCTGCTAAGCACTCGCCCCACTGACCACAGCATCCCCTGAAAGACAGGCTGGAAACCAAATCTTTTGATGACAGGACGCTATTGAAGTCTTCTGCTCAGGGATGTGGCATTAAGAATGTTTACCTGAAAGCAGTAAGCAGATTGCTATAGCGGACAGAGACGCCAATGACTACTGAATATCCCGTTATAGTTGTCAGGCGATGAGGGTTTGGAAGGAAACAGAGCTGTGGCAGTGAGAACAGAGACGGACAGGTACCAAAGACCTTGCAAAAGACAACTCGATAGGTCTTGGTGAGTTGTCTAGGTGGGGTAAAATTGGGAAAGGGAGCAAAGATGAGTCATGGGATACAGACCTGGGCAATTGTTGGTGACTTCCTTAGTGCTACTCTTCAATTTTCCAAAGACACCTTTTTGTTGTTGTTGTGTACTTGAGGAACAGCCTGTCCAAAGGCACCTTGTTAAACTCTGTTATGAAGTAATGATGGTTAAAGCCACTATTTATGACTTCACAAAGTTCTGAGTAGTTCAGAATGACAATACCTAAATTTATTCATTGAGATTATGACGAATATTAATTAATAGGGAGCTAGAGTGAGAAGTGAGGTCCCTGGTCAAAAAATTTAGAAAACACTAGTTGAATTAAATAGCCTTTTTCTTTTTTTTTTGAGACGGCGTCTGGCT
This sequence comes from Cebus imitator, assembly GCF_001604975.1. Classification (NCBI taxonomy): domain Eukaryota; kingdom Metazoa; phylum Chordata; class Mammalia; order Primates; family Cebidae; genus Cebus; species Cebus imitator. The sequence continues at coordinate 2,533,745 of NW_016107450.1, read as the reverse complement.
CTGTCATCCAGGCTGGGGTGCAGCGGCACAATCTCTGGCTCAATGCAACCTCTGCCTCCCGGGCTCAAATATTCTCCTGCCTCAGCCTCCTGAGTAGCTGGGATTACAGGCATCCACCACCATGCCCCGCTAATTTTTTTGTATTTTTAATAGAGATGGGGTTTCACCATGTTGGCCAGGCTGGTTTCGAACTCCTGACCTCAAGTGATTCACCTGCCTCAGCCTTCCAAAGTGCTGAAATTACAAATGTGAGCCACTGCGCCTGGCCACAAGCTCCTGATTCTTTGATATACTAATGGGAAGTTTGAACTCTTATGCAAAAGATGGAATCAGAGGCTTTCCCCAAATTTATTTGACCAAGAACGCCTTTTTAAGAAACATGTTTATGGGATTCGTGTTTCTTGGAACGCATTTTGGGATATGCTGCTCTGTGAAGCCAACAAAGGATACCTGAACTAAGATTCATCTCAATGATCACTCACTGGAAATATACTATGTGTCAGGTAGAAGACTTCAGTCCTCAAGGAACTCAAAGTCGAGTGAGGGAGGCTCGCATATACCCCATATTATATACCCACAATATATGCAAAATGCATGATGTGTTTTGGGAACAGCAAGTGGTTCATGTGGCTACAAATAAGAATGTAGATTGGGTAATGAGAGTGTCAGGCAATAAGGCTGACAAGATGCACAATAGTCATTATTACTGATGTTATTAGCTACCATCTACTGAATGCATGCTATTTGTTAAGCATCATGCTAAGTATCTGACATGTATTACATCAATAAATCCTCTCTACAATTTCATAAGGTTGCTACAAGTATCATCCACATTTTGCAGATGCAAAAACAGAGGCTTAGAAAGGTTAGAAAACTCACCCAAGGTCTCATGCTATCTAAATGGCAAAGCCCAAACAACACCAGACCTACCAGAGCCCAGGTCTGTGTGCTTAACCATCGTGCTACATGGGCTTCCTAAACCTTGTGAGCTGTTTTAAGAATGTGGACTCCAGGCCGGGCGCGGTGGCTCACGCCTGTAATCCCAGCACTTTGGGAGGCCGAGGCGGGTGGATCACAAGGTCAAGAGATCGAGACCATCCTGGTCAACATGGTGAAACCCCATCTCTACTAAAAATACAAAAAATTAGCTGGGCGTGGTGGCACGCGTCTGTAGTCCCAGCTACTCAGGAGGCTGAGGCAGGAGAATTGCCTGAACCCAGGAGGTAGAGGTTGCGATGAGCCGAGATCGCGCCATTGCACTCCAGCCTGGGTAACAAGAGCGAAACTCCGTCTCAAAAAAAAAAAAAAAGAATGTGGACTCCACCATGAAAGCTTTGAGGAGACTTGGAAGGTTCTACATCTTTTCCTATCCTATGACAAATCTTTGAAAACACTTTGAGTCAGACCCCTACACAAAACAGAAGAAAATGACACTTGCTAAACTACCAAACCACAACCGCCTTTGCACAGATGCTCATGAGTCAGAGCCTCCAAATTGCCTGGGGATTTTCAAATGAAAGGCTCTTATGTGTCTGCAAGGAACTATCCTGCTGGGTTATCTTCTTCAATCACTGTTTCTTAGCATTGCCTTGCTGCACCATGAAAATCTTGCTTTATTTTACCTTCTTCAGAGAATCCGCAGCTCCACATTCTGTCTGTCATGCGGGTTTACTGAGAGCTAACTTTCAAAGTCATGCATTCTATGGTAAGTGTATTTTAAACTATGCAGCATCACATTAAAAAGAAATGGCAGTCATTCTGCCCTGGAAACTGTTCCCTAGCATGACATTACTTTAATTCACTGGCTCCTTGTAATCAAGATCTAATAAACAGCACCTTTAAATAAGTCCTACACACAGCCTGCATTGTTACAATCAATTGAACTACTTAAAAAAGAAAACCTCTGAGGCTATCTGGAGGCATTCTGTGCTTCCCTCTGTTTTATGGCACAACCTTAGACACGATGCGTAAAAAGGTCAAGACAGCATGTAGGCTTTTGCATTAAACAGCAGAACACTAATTAGTTTTAGTGACAAAGGGGTTCTGTTAGTGCGTTCTAATATTTTGACGCTTAGTTTTGTTTGAAACCTCCAACCATAATACACAAAAGCTCTTCTGTCTTCCGGTTTTTCATATATCTTGACTTTTCAACCCCATCATCTGTTTGAACTAAGCATGTATATTTCCCATTTCTGTATTTTCATTAGTAGCCTGTTCTAAAATTTCATTTCAAAACAGTTCACTTAAAAGAAGAAATCAAAAGCCAATTAATGTGGAACCTAATATTCATGTAGAACCTAATATTTCTCTATTAGTTTCAACCATATTTTCAAATCTCAAATGTAAATTGTGTTAAAACCTACTGTTGGTGGGCTTTAATAATTATGTTAACTGTCTGGAAAAGGTATACTGCGCTATAAAATATTAAACATTAACTGCTGAGTGTTAAAATTTTTTAAAAATAGATTTCCACATTCCTGAATTCTATTTTAAATGAATAGAAGAAATAATATAGTCCTTCAAAACCAAAATAGTATTATTTTTATTTTTTCATTACTACATTCTAAATATAAGTGAATATTGAAAACATTCTCCAGGAGAAAGAATGCTACTGAAGAAAATAACACTATTTGACACTTTATTAACAGATTGATATCTCTTCAAAATACCAATGACTACAAGTAATTTTAGGATAGTGTACCTTTCTATTAAATAAATGACAAACTGAATGAATTTTCCTCAGCTAACTTAGGAATCACCAGTTCCTTAAAAGACAGATTTATGCCACATTTGGTGTCATTTACTGTTTTTAAAAAACCAGTTGGAGGTCATAAGCTTACTTTGGTCATCTTCTTTTCAAGAGGTTATTGGGCTAATGCTTTAATAATATTTTCTGATGCTGTTCTCCTTTGGGATTAAAAGCAATCAAATCTGTAGGTGGGGAAAAAATTCACATTTTTCTTTGTTCCTCTTAGCCGACTTGGCTATGGTCTACAGAAGCTGAACTTTCATTAAAAGAAAATAAAGTTTCTAGCCCTTCATCTTGTAAAGATAGCGTCTTTATACCATGAATCAATACACTGCTGTTTGGTTTGCTCTCTGGCTAGACAGACCAAAACAATATAGCATTAAGGGAAGTGGGAGCATCCCCTCTAAGCCATTTGTCTTAATGGAGTGCCCACTTCAAAACTGACTTCTTACCTCTTCCATGATGCCAATTTAATTGTTATCAGCCAGACCAGAAGAATCAAATCCAACTATAAAGCCAATTCTTTATAACCAAAATGGGATATATGTGAGTGTGCTGTAGACTGCTTACCATGTGCCAGGCACTGTACTAAACACATAAATACATTCATTTATTCATAAATTAATAGTTGCCTTATTTCATCCTATTAGATAGCCATTACTAATAATTTCCATTTTATACAGGAGAAATATGAGACTCAGAGAGGTTAAGTAACTTACTAAGGTCATACAGCTCATGAAGTGGAGCAGCGGGGATGCGAACCCAAATCTGTCCAACCTCAGATTTTAGCCTCTTAACCACAATATTAGGGTGTCTAGCAAAAGCAATAAATTAATTCTTTTCTTTATATTCTGTGCTATTTCTAAACAAATATTTCCAAGAATTTTCTCCACAATAACTATCACTAGAACAGAATAAAATGGTATTTTTGGCCCATATATTTTCTGTATGCAACAAAAGTGAGACTCAAATCTTGAGGCATCTTTACTTCAAGGAGGAGGGAAAAGCACACAAAATGTGGGGTCAAACTAGCTGTGTAACTTGAGCAAGCAACCTCACCGAGATTTACTTTCTCATCTGTAAAACAGAGGTAGTAACCACTATCTACCAGGATCATCATTAGGATTAGTGCTAATAATTGATCAGACACTAACTCCGTGCCAGGCACTGTGTAGGAAGTTTGCTCAGATTGTCTCCTTTCTAAACTTTTGTCAATTAAATGTTAAGAGAGTAAACTATATTGTTTCATTTAATCCTCACAGTGACCTTCTGTTGATTTACTTATCCTGACACATATTTGTCCACTCCTTCAAAAAATATTCACCATCTGCTGGGTGTTAAGAATGCAACATTATTTATGAGAATCATCACCACTGCCACCGCAATTGGCCGTAATTAATAATGACAATAATACAACTTGGGGGCTTCAGCTTTTCCTAGGTTTTTTATAGTGGTGGGACCCTCAGTTTACAAACTAAAGTTAAGGATTCTCTACATGGCCTGATAGTTTTTCAAGCCGGTGGGACAGAGTACAACTGTGTTGGGTAAGTGCTGTACTTGAGTTGTGATTATTGTCTGAGGCCTTTTACCTACCACAAGCAATGCTTCCTGATAAAAGTCTTCTCTATTCACTAGGCTAGAGTAAATTCCTTACCATGCCTCCAAAAAACATGCCACGTGCCACCCCCAAATTAGTTTTTTGTTTGCTTGGCTGGTTTTGGTGTTTTTGAAACAGGTTTTCATTCTGTGACCCAGGCTGAAGTACAATGGTGTGATCTCAGCTCACTGCAATCTTTGCTTCCCAGGCTTAAGTGATCCTCTAGCCTCAGCCTCTCAAGTAGCTGGGACTACCAGAGTGCACTACCACACCCGGCTAATTTTTGTATTTTCTGTAGAGACAAGAGTTTTGCCATGTTAGCCAGGCTGATCTCAAACTCCTGAGCTCAAAGCCATCTGCTCACATCAGTCTTCCAAAGTGCTGTGATTACAGGCATGAGGCATGACACCCAGCCCTGAATCTGTTAATTGGATACTCTCTGCCTGACATTTTTTTCCCATCCTTCTAATTTTCCAGATCTACCCATTGCTATTCATTAATCCATTCAACAAATGTTTATTGAGTGCCTACTGTCTGCCAGGAACTGTTCAGGGTGCTTAGGATTCAGCAGAAAAAAAAAAAGTCAAAAAAATTCCTAACCCCATGGAGCTTACATTTTGGTGTGATAATTAATCATTCCTTATATACCTGTAGCAAAAAATGGTGCATTCTGAGTATTTTATCCTCAGTATAAACTGAGGATAGAAATGGTTAATGGCTACAAGGTTTCAAACAGAACACCAGTAATACATTTGTCCATATTACTTACTAGAGAAACTCATTTCTCTAGTGAGGACATACACAGACCTCTGATTTCTAAATAACAATAATCTTGTGAAGTAGGTAAATGGACTAAGTCACCCCACTTTGGCTAAGTCAAGGATAGGGAAAAAACGGAACTAAAGTTCCTTCCATGTTTCTGCCATTTTCCTTCCAGGGAGCCACCCTGTCTTGGCAGCTTAATGATTCAACTCGCTTCCCTTTTGGCCCTGTTTCATCATCACCTGTTGCTTACTGCCTCAGCCGTACTCCCTGATGGTAGAGGGAACCAGGAAGTGGGCATGCTGAAATATACCTGGCTCTGAAAATCTGGATTGCTTTTTGGAAAAGTCTAGACCACCAACTTAAGAAAAAACAAAGCAAACAAAAACCAAAAACAAAATCCACCAACCGAAAAACAAACAAACCAAAACCAAAACCCACACATAAACTGAATTTCAATAGTGACTCAGTAAATTATTTTTCAAGAATGTAACTACTAGAGCATCACGATACCTAATATGTCTTGGTTCCTAACTCAATATTTTTAATTACTTGCCTTTATTGGTCAGACAAAATGTAGAGTCAAGTTTCAAGTAATACCTTTTATTGGACTAATGGTGGAATATTGACAGATAAGCTTTGGGGATATAGAAAATTCCCCTCTAGGTCAGTGAGGGATTGACTCAGAGGAAAGGATTTCTGCAGGCAGAGAAGCCTCTCTGTCGATATTGTACAGTTTGTCCAATAAAAGGTATTACTCAAAAGATGGTGGGTGTTTTGCTTTGACATTTAAGAAAAAAAATGAGTCTTGTGAACTAAAGATATTATTATATAGGACGGATCTTATAGAAGTCATCTGATTTTTCTAAACCTCCATTTCCTCATCTTAGACTCTAACCAACTACTTTATAAGGTTACTGGATGTCATCAGTTAGTTTGTAAAAACATTTTTATAATTGGAAAGCGTGATAAAATATGTGCTATAATTATTGTTTATCATTACTATGACTAAACAATGAATGCCAATAAACTTAATAAATATGAAAGAGAAGCTAACACTGAAAGTTACCACAGTGAGAGTCCTTTCAAATTCCTATCTCAATACTGATGATTTATAGTGTTAGTTCAAGTCAACAAACTGCTTCTGAATCCCTACTATGGGCTAGACACTAATGTTCCATTGGCACTTTCATTTAGAGGAAGAAGCTTTTTTTAATAAATAAAACATGTAAGATGCGCATGGGGAAAGATAGCATTTGTCCTATAGTCTAGTGGCACCTGTGAGGCTCTTTCCTTTCTTACTGTAGAGGCCTTCCTTTTCCAAGTTGTTGATATAAACAGTTCCACTGATAATCCCTAATAATCTGAAAAAGAGCAAATCTATGGTTGCTCAAGGCCATTCATGAAATCCCAACAAAAGCTCTGCATTCTGTTTCAGAAAGAATAGTTGGATTCTAAATAGACTCTAATTTTGAAAAACTCAGGGTAACAATTAATTCCCTTGATTTCCTTTGACAAATCCAAATAAATAAACCAGTACTTTCAATGAGCTATAGGAGTCTAGACTTTCCTATGCAGACCGATAAATGCCTTATACTTAAAGGACCATCCTCAGTCACACAAAACATTAACCCTTGGCATAACAAGTGCTTAGACCAGTTCTGTGTATTTGCCTAAATCCTCATCTTCCCCAAAGTAATAAAGGATATATCAGCTATCATTTTTGCTAGAAAGCTGTTATTTTTAAAACAGGTAATCAGATCAGTGCATTCAGGACCAGTTAACTATTTCTTGACAGTGTCTTCTCCTATAAGATGCAGTGAGTCACAAGGGTGAGTTTTCTAAGGAATCTTGCAGCACCAGATGGAGGTCTTTGAGAGCTCAATTTGAAATCTGTGTCTACAGGAGACCATTTGTACTGAATCAGCTGAGAACTTCAGTGAAACCATTGGCTTAGGGTATTCTTTTTGCTAAAGGAATCAACAGATTCAAATATATTGGTGAACCCAAATTTAGCTAATTTATCTCATTTATTCAATAGTTCATTCAACAGCCGTTGGCTGCATACCTACCATGTGCTGGCCACCGTGGTATATGTCAGGTTGCTCATAGTCTATGAGAGAGGGAGGCATAGTAACAAACGCAGTGTGATGGTGTTGGAGACAGAGATGTGAAGGGGAACCAGGAAAGGCTTCCAAGAAAAGATGAAGCTTGAGAAGACTTGTGAGAAGCAGTACGAGTCAGTCCAAAAAGGATGGAGCTTGTGGTGAGGGGAATCCAGAAGGAAGAGCATATGCCCAGCCCAGGGGAAATGAAATCAAACCTCATGGTTGTCTTCTGCAAGATGCCCCTTAAGGTCCTATGTAAGCTTGTTTCAGAGCTTCCCAGGCTGACTCAGGAGCCCAGTGAAGTTTTCTGGCTGTTGCTCTGTCCGAGGTCTCTGCTTGGAGCTTCAGGTGATTTGGGTGCCTCAGCAAAGCCTTTCCCTAAATGGAGGAGGAAAGGCCCAGACTCTTCACACCTGGGGAAAGCAAAGACATTTTCCAAAAAGATTTGGCCTCTAGGAATCCCAGTCCTGGAAAGGCAGAGGGAGCCATTGGGAAAGTTGAAATAATATTCTTCAGCCTTAGTATCATACTCAATTCAAAATTTATCCTGGGTGAGAAGCCATGTCTTTATCCTCACACAGGAGAGACCTTGGCTCTCTCTTTCCCTTCTGATGTCGCCCCAGGCTGCTGTCCAAGGAATTTCCAGTCCCAGACAACAAGTGCATTCAAATGAGAAAAGGAAATCAAGGTAAGTGAAGGCAGAACTAGGAGCAGAGGCTTGAATTTAGCTTTAACAGAAGAGTAAAAGGAAGGAAGAGTTTCCAAACTCGAAATATCAAGAAATCAATAATTCCACACACAAAACTCAATAGTACTATTTTATATGCAGGTCATTCACCCCCTTGGGCTACTGTTTTGTTCAAGATTCTTTAAAAAAAGGTAGTAATAACTAGAAGCAACTGTTTTCCTTTTCCATTCTCAGTTACCCAGTGGTTGGGCTGAGGTTGATTAATTTGTGTGCATTTTCCAAAAAGATTTGGCCTCTAGGAATCCCAGTCCTGGAAGGACAGAGAGAGTCACTGGGAAAGTTGGAATAATATTCTTCAGCCTTGGTATCATACCCAATCCAAAATTTATCCTCCGTGAGAAGCCGTGTCTTTATCCCCACACAGAAGACACCTTGGCTCTCTCTTTCTGGAGGCCAAAGGGAATCTTTGTAATTGAGTTATACACCTCTGAAAATGATACTTTATTACTTAAAAAATCTAAATGCAACTTTCATTATAGAGACACAAACACAGAATTAAAGATAATATTACCTGGCTGGGTGGGCACGGTTGCTCACACCTGTAATCCCAGCACTTTGGGAGGCCGAGGCAGGTGGATCACTTGAGCTCAGGAGTTCAAGATCAGCCTGGCCAACATGGTGAAACCCCGTCTCTAATAAAGATACAAAAATCAGCTGGGTGTGATAGCAAGTGCCTGAAATCCCAGCTACCTGGGAGGCTGGGGCATGAGAATTGCTTGAACCTGGAAGGCAGAGGTTGCAGTGAGCCGAGTTCGTACCACTGCACTCCACATTCCAGCCTGGATTACAGAGTGAGATTCTATCACAGAAAATAATAATAATAATAATGTTGTCTTTGGTCAGCTGGATAAATTGAAATATGCAAACATGGTGTTATCACTTTTGTTCTTCAAGTTTTCACTATCAACTCAGACTACGTAAAACCAGCCAGATTTAATGTTAACTTCAAGAATGCACTATTTTTTATAAGGTTGCTTCAGGGAGATGTGTAATTTCATAAATCACCATAAAACTCATCAGTTTACATGTGTGTTTTTTAACCATCTCTGCTTTTCATTTAAAAAAAAACCTGATAAGATCATGGCCTATGAGAAGCCCAGCTCCAGAAGAACAGTCATCAACAATTAAAGAGACATTTTATTGCTGAATAAACTTCTCCTTTATAGGAAATGTCACAGGGCTATTTTTTGCATTTGAGAGAAATGGCGTTGCGATGACGTGTCCCTTTGCATAACTGTACACCCTGTTCCCCACTTACACCCTGCAGAATGTAGCCTCCGTAAACACATGAAACAAGCCTTCCTTAAACCCCCTTTGGGATCTCTCTGATTAGCTACAGAGAGAAACTTTCCAGTCTGTTGTCATTAATTATGTATTCCTTCCATAAATACTTGCTGAACACCTATGATGCTCCAGACAGTGTGAGAAATTCTGAGTTTACACAGGTGAAAAGATGGGTTGGCCCCTGCCTGACACAGTGTATAGTCTAGTAGTTGGACAGTCACATGACAGTATGGGATGTAAGGGAGTATGCTGGGTGCCCTAAGCAGGGGACCTAATCCATTCTGAAGAGTTCGGGACATTTTGCTGGAAGATGGGCTATCTCAGCTGAGTGCTGAGCCAAGGGAAAAAGTGGAGATGTTGGTGCAAAGAAAAAAACAACAACAAAAAACAACCATGACTTTAAGAGGTGGTATGATCGCTGGTTTTATGTATCAACCTGACTGGCTAACAAAGGGGAGCCCAAATAGCTGGTAAACATTATTGATGGGTAATAAAGAAAATGATGAATTGGTAGACAGAGTAATGAAGACTAGCCCTCACCAGTGTGAGTGGACTTCAACCAGTCCATTGAAAGCCTGGGTGGAGCAAAAATACAGAGAAAGAGTGAACTTGATCTTTCTTCTCCACAGGGACATCCATCTTCTGTTCTTGATCATTGGTGCTCCTGGTTCTCAGGCCCTCACACTCAGGCTAGGACTTACGCCATTGGTTCCTCTGCTTTTCAGGCCTTTAGGTTTGTCCTGGAACGACAGCACTGGCTTTCCTGGGTCTCCAGCTTGCAGAGGGAAGATGATGGGACTTCTTAGCCTCCACTATCATGTAAGCTGATTCCTCATAATAAATATTTTTTTAATCTATCTATCTATCTCCTATTGGTTCTGTATTTCTCAAGAACTTTGACTAATATAGATGGATTTGGATAAATTTCAACAATGACTCAAAGAAAGAAAACCAGATTGAAAATAAGCAAGCTGATCTTTGAAGCCAATTATTTAGAATGTGTCTGTAAGAGGCTGTCTAGACATATATGGCATAGAACAACAGGAAGCAAACAGGATTTGGAATCAGAAAACTGATTCAGGTTTAAGATTCCAATTCTTATATGCTATATATGACCCAAGATAAATCACTTAAACTCTCTGGGGTGTGGTTCCTTTTTTCTCATCTATGAAACTGGAATTATAATGTACCTGCTATGCCATTCTCAGATAGTTGTTAGGCTCAAATGAAACAGTGGATGTAAAAATTCTTTTTAAACTGTAAAGCATTACGCAAATGTTAGTTATTATTATTAAAACAAAAGTAGAAGTGGGCTAGTAGAATTAATAGGATTTAGATACAAGAAAAAACCAGAGATTATGAATATAAAGTGAAAGATAGTTCCCTTTCTTGCTAGGGTAATAGCCAAAATTAATTTCTCAAAGCCTGGGAAATTTGCCAGGAATATATGAAGGAAGTACAAATTCCTATTTTTAAAAAAGGAAGAATTTTAAATGTGATTTTAAAAAAAGCAGTGCTCTGGCCGGGCGCGGTGGCTCAAGCCTGTAATCCCAGCACTTTGGGAGGCCGAGGCGGGTGGATCACAAGGTCAAGAGATCGAGACCATCCTGGTCAACATGGTGAAACCCCGTCTCTAC
>NW_016107450.1:2480786-2522685 GCF_001604975.1 Cebus imitator | reverse complement strand
ATAAAAAATAAAATGTGAGTTTAAAAAAAAAAAAAAAAAAAAAAAAAAAAAAAAAAGCAGTGCTCAGAGGTAGGGAGGCTGTGCTTCCTACTTAAGATGTCAGAGAGGGATGCAACATGGTAATATATACTACCAAGAAAGTTCTTAAGAATGTTAATGACCATATAGATATTTTCAGCTGCTAAAGCACTTAACTGAGTGCATAGATTTGAAAGAAAAAGGAAATGTAAGCCTACTGGAGTGAAAATGAGGGTAAAAAGTCAAGCTGAGGTGAAATGACTGTACAAAAATCAGACGAGAGAAAGATGTGTAGGTAGAGCAGGGCCATGAAAGAGGCAGGAACGTTTCAGCAAGAACACAGACACTTGTTAGAGGCAGCAAACACCCTGAGCATCTTCTCTCTGCCAGGCCCTGTGCTCTGTGCTGGGACAGATAAGGTGCAGTTCCTGTTCCCAGCGGCTCATGATGCACTTGTAGATCTCAGTGCACTTTAGAAGGGAAGAGAAGGGAGAGTGATAATGGGCATAAGGCCTGACAACAGATGGACTTAAGACGGTGCTGAAAGACAGATCAAAGATACAGGAGCTGTTTATGGAGCTGTTTGAAGCAAAAAAGAAAACATCGACAGCTCACAATGCAAGCTGCACGATCACAGATGAAGAGGAGCCACGCTCTCTCAGCCCTGAGAATTACACTGCCGAGCCTTCCTGCCCCATGCATTGTCTGTAGGAACTTCCTGTGCAGCTTTTACTGGAGTAAGGGAGAAGTGGAAAGATGCTAATTAGGACATGATTCAAAGGAGAGAGGGAGTATATCAGGAGCTATGGCTTCACAAACATTATCTAAGGCAACAGCATCATCTTCATCATTGGTCTCTTCATCACAAAATATAATTTCCATTTATATGCCTGGCATTATACCTGGTACTTTATGTATATTGTGCTATTTACAACTATGTAAGATATATCTCATCATTCTTATGAAGAGCCTGAGGTTCAGAGAGGTGAAACAACTTGTCCAAGGTCACACAGCATCTAAATGGCTGTATGATTCTAAAGACTATGGTCTTTCCACAGGACCAGAAACAGGTACCAGGCTAAGTGTTTCACGCAGACTAAGAAGCTGATTTGAACATGTGGCTAAGAACTGTGTCTGTGAACAGTGAGAACACACTGAGTCCCCTTCTCATCCCACGTTTTACACCTGGGTCACAGATACAAAGGAGCTAGGTCACGAGCCATTGCCCACTGAGTGGCTGGACAGAAAAAACATGATACAAGCAAGTCGGCCAGGAGTCCTCATGGTATTAAGTGACTGGTCATCCCCATATAATAAAATTTATTCTCCAGTGGAATAAAAATATTAAAAAGGAATGGTAACATGAAAGCTAGAGGTAGGCAACATCATTTCAGCAGTGACAGGACACTATAAATATTTTCTACCTGTCACCTCCTCCCTGCTACTTGTTAGATTCAGAATAATCTTGGCTCTGCTACTTGACTGTTTATCCTTGGGCAAGTTACTTAACCAGTCTGAGGTTCTGTTTCTTTCCTCACCCATTCATTTGGCAAATATCATCGATGTCTAACATGTGCCAGGCACTGTTCTGGGCCTTGGGGATAAATCCATCGGCCGGGAAAGGAGCAGAAGTAGACACAGGCCCTGTGCTTAAGGAGCTTACAGTTTAAAAGGGGATGACAAACATATGTGGTTAGTGGCGCTAACTGCTATGAAGAAGAAAAGCAGGGCGGGGGGACAGAGAGTGACAAGGGCACAATATTGTTTGTGATTATTAGGGAAGGCTTTACTGATGAAGTCTGAATAGAGATCCCAATGAAATGAGGGAGCAAGCTATTCAGAGATTTCGGGGAAGAATAATTCAGGTGGAGAGAATAGCAAGTACGAACCCCTGAGGCTGGAGTGTGCACATTGTGTGTGAGGAATAAGGGGGTCAGCATGGCAGGGAGGGTGCATATTGGGGCAGACTAGAGGAAGATAAGACCCCAGGGGTAACTAGGGCCAAAATGGTGTTGGGCCTTCTTAGCCATGTTAAGCTTTCGACTAACATGTAGCATTGGGATGACTAAATGAGACACTGAAACGAGAGTGATATTAAGTGCTCAGAAAGTGGCAGCTACTGTCATCACTCCTTTCCCGACAATTGCAAGTGGGCGATAAGAAAGGACATCAGAATTTTTTAATCTTTCTGAGAAATAATTCCCAAATGATAAATGGAAGAAAATCCTGGATCCCAAATAGTACTTCCTGTCCCCATATTCCAACTCCTTATCATTCCGGGTCGCCCTTCCCAGCTCTGCTGTGTGAATAGCTGCTGTCATACTTAGCACGAGAGACGTAAAGCTACATAACGTTACACACCACAACCCAAATGTAAGCAACAATGTTTTTCTTCATAACTTTTCATTTTGTGGCCATAAGTAACCAATTATTTGGAATCACTTTTTAGTAAGTTAAAGCCATATTAGTATTTTTGCTTTTTCTTCCATATATGGATAATATTCTTTCATAAGACAACTCTGCTCAGTAACTCAAGAATAGTAACAGTTTGAGAACTGGAAATGATGAGGTAATTGCTAACTGTTCAGCAACTTCTTTTTCATGAGTTCTTTATTTAAAAATAATAAGTGAAACCCACATAATAGAATGAGCAAAGTTAGAAAGAGGATTTCTTATATATTAATTCTAAAGGACTTGCTTTGCACTTTGTGATTCAGAGCTTAGTAGGCACAGAATTTAGAATAACTCTGTTTATCTGTGCAAACTTTCCTTAGCCTGTTGCAGCTCCCCAAGTCCAACCCTTACACATGGGTGTTGGGTAGAATATACTGAATAAAAGGCATACAAAGGCTTAATTTTTCTCCTGCCTACAAAGATCTCCAAATCTTTACTATTCTGCACAGCTGCCTAGAATAGACAACAGTAGAGCAATTGTCCATGATCCAAACTGAGGAGGAGTGAAAATACCATTAACCCTTTAAAACAGAATTATCTTATTCTTTTGATTTTGCTGCACACTATAATGTGTTTGTGGCCATATTTGGATCATATCCGGTTAGAGCCAGAAGAACACAGGAATAATAGATATCATTCAGATAATAATTAGCCATGTACTTGCAATAGCGGGATGTGAAGTCAAAGGAAAACACTAAAAATGTTGTTTTTTTGGACCGTGACAAAGAGCTTTTTAAATGAATTTGAGCATTTTTTGTGGTTGACTCATGTCTGGAGGCCTCACTGTGGTCACCAATGCTTCAACTTTTGTACTTTCAATTTCTATCTTTGACAATTTTAAATTCTAAACAACACAAGGCTTCTTATTGCCTGCAAGCACGTATAATTTCTCTTTGTTTCCTCTGTTTTCTTTTTGTAAGCAAATGCAACAATTTTAGATCACATGTTGTAGTCATTGTTGCTGATTAAAGGAAATTATAATATGTCTTGGGGTGATAGACTCTATAATTTCACCAATGATATTTTACACTTATAAAATCAATTCTATAAATTCTGACCTAAATTTTTCAAAGATGTGGCCTAAATTATGTACTTTTTTATACTTGGTAAATTAAAGTTCCCATGACAGGAAAATGAATAACTGAATTATGATAGCACGAGTATTTATTTCCAGAAAAAAGACTGGAAGGAAATAAAACAAGATGCTGTCAGTGGTTACATGGGGGAGGTAGAAGTATAGGTGATTAATTTCTTCTTTGTACTTTTGTATATTTTCTAAATTTTCCTCAATGGTCATATATAGCTTTTATAACCTTAAAAAGGTTTTAAAATTTTTATTGTAAAACACAAAAACAAATCCAGACATCTTGGTAGATTAAAAATACATTAAAATCACCTAAAATGTGCTTCTACAAAAAATAGACCTTATCAAGGGAAAGTAATTAGTTTCAAACCTTTTCTTTCTCAAAGGAATACTCAAACTTTGATTTGATAACACAATACAAAATTCCACTGGGACAGATCTTGGTAACTCAGTACAGAAATTTTATTTTATGTGTTTAGAGAAAGAGAACTGGGAAATTCACAGTTAGCTTCGACTTCCCCACCTTAGTTAAGATGTCTTAAAATACCCACCCGTTCTTCACTGTTCATGCACCATCTGGACGCTTAAGTCAGAGAAGGAAAAAAAAGTACGTTGGACTATTTTGTGGCAAAATCTATCTGCATGATTGATACCAGCTGCACAGAATCAATCTGCTGGGCTACGTTTTGGCATTTTAAGCATGGACCCTTTCCCTCCTCCTATCTGACTCTTCAGAGATAAATTTCTAGGTCTAGAGCTTTACTGATTTTTAAAAGGAACTTTCCAAGCTTCCTCCCTCTCAGTTTAACTACTTCTGCTCTCTTAGCAGAGTGGCTACCCCTGGACTCTACAGAAGAGCCAAGTGATCACTTAAAAACACTCCTAAACAGCTGACCTCCCAGAATCTGGCAGTCTGTGCTCAACTCTGTCCATTTCCCTAAGTTATCTTCTCTGGGTTGGGCTCCATTTAACTTCAAAGACAAATACTGGGCATAGAAATAATACAGAGAGGGCAGGGGGGCATGAGAATTGGGCCTGGAGCACCTAAGTGCTGAACAGATTTTCTTTATTCTTAACCAGTGCCTAGCTAATTGTTGGTGCTTAGCGAATGTGAAATAATAAAAATGTTACTATTAACAAAAATAATAGGATTATAAGCAGAAAGATGTTTGGGAACCATCATTCATAAAAAGCTAAGATTCTGGCATCATTTATTTGATCTTTCCAACATCCTAGTTTGAAGAAATTTGTTAAAATATGCCTCCCTTATGGGGTAGAGGAGTATAGATCAAACAGAGTAAAGGGTCTAAAAAGAATTTATCTTAAAAAGCAAGCCATTGAACATCAAATACAAATAAGACAAAGTAAACTTAGAAAACTAATTATTATTCCTGCTCCAAGTTACCGCTTCCCTCTGCCTCAGTTGGTCTTGGAGGGTAAATTATCAATGGAGATGGAATATTAGTCAGTAGCAAAACAAACCTAAGTTATCCTCATAGTGGTACTTTGTTTAAATCTAAAACTAAGAAGGGAAGAATTATTCAGTATTTCCAATCATCTTTAAGTGATTCTTCCCACTTAAGAGCTAAAAAAAAAAAAAAAAAAAAAAAAAAAAAAAAAAAAAAGAGAGTAAACAGGAATGTTGTAGGTAATTACAAAATTAAGTGGCAGGGCATTCATTATGATATTATCTTGATTGTTGTATATGGTTAAAAATTTTTATAATAAAATGTTTTTAAAAAGTGAACAGCAAATGATGATAGGTACTTGTGTCCTCACTTGGCCACAGAGTAAGTTGTGTGATCTCTGGAAAGTTCCTTGACTATACAGAGAAAGTTTTGGTTAGTGTAGATAATCTATAGGGTGTTCTCTCCCACTCTTGATTTCTATAACACTTTCTTTTTCTTTGATTACATTATTCATCAAATTTTACACTCAGAGATCTGGGGGAGACCCAAAAAAATCAGTAAGATCGGAACTTAAATTCCAGGTCTCATACACACTTGCTTTGGATAAGTCACTTAAATGCCTGAGGCTCAGTTTTATCTTCTGCAAACTAGGAATAATTGCTACTATATTTCAGAGATTGTTAAAGACAAGATATGGAATGCACTTAAACGTAGACCCAGCACCTTGTAGGAACTTAATAAATGTAAAGTATTGCTGTTTTTGTGGTGGTGGTTTTTGTGGTCATGGCCATTCTCCTGCATCCTAAAACATCTGTCCTTGATTTACCCTTTCTGACTGAAGAAGTGGAGATAAAAGAAAGAAATGATGAAATAAAGCTAGAAATGACTGCCTGTGGATCTTGGTGATGGATGCTTTTTGTTGAAACCTGTACTTGCTTTACATAAAGTGCCAAGAAGTCAAAGTAGGCTTCCACACTCCTACACATCCTTCAGACACCAGAGTTCCATGAAGTTTTCTTTCTTGGGCTGTGATTTTTTTTTTCTCTAATAGGTGTTTATATTATGAGAATTATTTTACTAAAGCAGTGTAAGTAGAAGTCTGAGAGCACTCTTCCTGGTTTAATTTGTGCTTTTTCTTTGGAGGTGTAAGCAATGGCTCCAGGGCTACTAAAGACCTAGATATTTAGTTTAGCAGACTAGTTAACAACGCTTTGGATTTCAAAGCTAAAGATCAACTAACATCTAGTCTGGACAAAAATGGCTTCAGAAAATAAAATTTTTAATTCTAATGATTCTTTTATAGAGGCAACAGAATTTTGATCATACAATAAACCATGAGTTGAGCATCCACCATAAGAATTCACAAGTATTATCTTTATTTTTCAAGAAACACTAAGTATAGGTATTATTAGTTCCATTATGCAGATGAGAAAATAGAGGCTTGGCAAGCTTTAATAGCTTGTCCAAGTCCACAAAGCTAGTATGAAGAACATAAATTCTGTCCAAGCCATGCTTGTAGACATAATAAGTTAACATCATCTTTTCAAAAAAAAAGAAAGAAAGAAAAGAAACTCATGGAGAGTTTGCCACAATCTCTGCTCTGTTCCAAAGCAGCAAATGTTCATTACATCTCAGGTTAAGAATGCTATTAGAATACTCAGATTCATTCTATTTTATGAATTACACCCTGGTTTTTAAAAATCTACCCAATTTAGCTGGACTTTGTCAAATAAAGGCCCTAATTGTCCACAGGATAGTGGAGGCATAATCTTTAACATCAACGTTTAAAATAAGACTCTTCCATTGAGGTTAAATTGTATCTGACCATTATCCGGTAGCTTAGAACGAATGAAGCTGGCAGGAATGATTAGGTCAATGCAAGCTGGCTGACAATGCAGGGGGGAAAAAAGGCTGCCCATTCTTTGAGGTAGCAGGAAAGACACTATGCATGTTACAGGGTTTTTAACCTTTGTTCTTCAGCTCTTTACAGGATGTCTTTGACCTGGGGAGAGTGCAATAAAACAGATACTCTTGTAACAGTGTAAATTTAAACAACCATTTAGAAAATAATTGTTAGCAATGGGCTACAAAAGCCCAAAAAAAGTGTTTTTGCCCTTGGACTCGAATTCTTCTTCTTGAATCTATGACAAAGACATTCTCAGAATTATGGAAAAACCTTACGTCCAAATTTGTTCATCACAATGATATGTATTTATAGTAGAGAAAAATCCAAAACAATTCAAGTGCCACGTGACAAACCAAGAGCTAAGTAAATTAAGGAATAAGTAGACAATGAAATAATATGTAGCCATTAAAACATATGTTTACAAAGCCTTACCAATTATGTCAACATGAAAAAACTTGTGCTATAGTGTCAAATTGAAAAATAAAAACTCTCTGTGCCTTATCTCTTCATCTGTAAAATGTAACTAATAATAATAACTTCTTTACTGAATTGTCATAAAGATTAAATGTTAGCAGAAAAGTACTTAGAGTAAATAAGCCCTAAGTTTTAGCAATATAATACAAATATTATCATCTTTATTTTTATAGATGACCTCATTTTATAGATGGCCTCATGTATAAAAATAAAGATGACAATATTTGTATCATATGGCTATAATCGAGGCATGAGAGGCTAACACGAATAGAAAGATGGCCGAGGAGCAAGTAGCAGGCTGGATTTGAACCTAGATCTGTCTGACACCAAGTCCCATGCCCTTAGCTGCTATAGAACACCACCTGCCAGAAACGAGAAAGTCACAAAGGTAAGTCAGATAGGAAAAGAAGTTATTGCAGTTTACAAAAAATGAGTTTGAGATGACAAGTTGTTCAAAAACTTATATCGAAAAATCAATCATTATTTTGAACTTCATATTATTTTGTTTCTATTTAGTGTTTTGTTATTTTTATTATTATTATTATTTTTTGACGAAGTCGCTCTCTGTCACCCAGGCTAGAGTGCAGTGGTGTGACCTCGGCTCACTGCAACTTCCACTTCCCGGTTCAAGTGATTCTCTCGCCTCAGCCACCCGAGTAGCTGGGACTATAGGCATGTGCTACCACACCTGGCTAATTTTTTCGTATTTTTAGTAGAGATGGGGTTTCACTGTGTTAGCCAGGATGGTCTCAATCTCCTGACCTCGTGATCCACCCGCCTTGGCCTCCCATAGTGCTGGGATTACAGACATGAGCCACCGCATGCGGCCCTAATAAGTGTTTTTTAAAGAAAAAATAAACATATTGGAACTTTGTTCTGCAGAATTAAGTGACAAGTATTTTCTTGAATGGAAGAGGGGCAAGGAATCCCAGGAGAGGAATCAAACATTTGTGGAAATAAAACTCACATCTTGAGAAGAAGGATGAAGAGGACAAGAGAAGAGAGGAACTGAAAAATCATTAGCTAAAGAAATAGGAGAGAAAAACTGGTGCAGCCTTGCTCTACAAATTCCTAAGGGAGTCTTACACACAAAGAATAACATGGGAGAAGGAGGGAAGCCATCTGAGGCTGGGTGAGGGAATGAATGGAAGATAAACACCCTCAGGACAGGAAGATATCAGCAAAATAACTGATTTAGTAGAATCTTTATGGCTATAGCTGAGGTTTCAAGGGTAACTGTGCCTTTGAAAAGAATGAAACTGATCAATGAAAAATTGTCAACCATCTACCAGGCTTACAACAGGCATGTGACTCAGTGTCTCAGAACTGCTGTGTATATGTATTTTATATTTCATATGTATAAATATAAAGATTATATATATAATAGAAATGGGCATAAAGCGGCCTAAGAAATAATTCCTCAGGGAATTTAGAAAGGAGATAGATCTTACTTCCCTTTATTATTTTTAAAATATTAATATCTAACTAGTTATTCATTTTATGAATGACACTTTATCTAATTTTGCATAATGTGTAATAGGTCATCTCAGGGACTCTAAAGATTCAGGAGGTCTTTTAGTACAGTAGTTTAGAATATAGGCTGTAACCTGGGTTGGAATCTCAACCCCAACACTTGCTAGGTATGGAATAGTTATGGAATTTTGAGCAAATTATTTAACTTCTTTAGCCTTCAATTTCCTCAGTTGTAAAATGAGAATAAAATAATACCCAACAAAAGACAAAATATGCATAATAAAGTATGAAACAATGCCTGGCACAAAAAAAGCACCCAGTAAATGTTAGCTGTTGTTATTTACAGCAACGCATTAAAAAGCCGCTAAGCTCTTTGAGGGCAGCGACTGTGTCTTTTTTCATCTTGCATACACATGGCCTTGTGCAATTCCTGGGATATAAGAATCAGGCCTGACTAATGATAGTTGGGCAGCTGCATTTAAAAAAAAATCAGGATTTAGCTAAATAGTTATGAAATTACAGAAAAGAAGCAAAGGAAGAAATAGGAAAGGAAGTCAGGGAGGAGTTTACCATATAAGACAATGTAAAATGTCAGATGAACTGTAATCCCAACAAGAGATTTAAGTGGGAAGTCTTTATTCATCCTTCATTCACATCTTCAGTTCATTCATTCATTCATTACGAAAGTATGGAGTGAAGGCTTATACAGTGATGGTGCTGAAGAGACAGAAACAGATAAATGGGACAGAGTCTCTAGCCTCACATTATTTACAATCCAGCAAGGGACACAGACCTTCAAATAATAATTATGGGAGGCAGTGGGGCAGAGGGGCTAAATGTTGATTGTTTTGTTTTGTTTTAATGTAGGTCCTGCAGAGTCCAGGAGCGGTGGGTAATAATTCAGATCTGAGTCTAGAAAGAAGAGATCACACAATTAGTTGATCTTAAAGTCAACGAGAGGAAAAAATAAAGAAACCTTGTGTCTCTTGTCCTCCTGCCCCTTCCAAATAGTTTGGGCCTGTAACAGACTGGACTTGCACTTCCCTTTGCCTGGCTTTTGCTTGTCGTTTGCTTTTACTGTATTTGTTATATTAACAATCACTTACATAATGATTGTTCTCCCTGTCAAAGTATAAACTGCATGTGACTGAGGACTACATCTGTCATGCTCTTCATAGAATCCCCAGCAAAACTTTCTGAGAAAGTGTTGTCTGATACAGTAGCCGCAGCCACATATGGCTGTCAGACATTTGAAATGGGAGTAGTCCAAATTGAGATTTGTGCTGTATGTATAAAATAAACACCAAATTTTGAAGATAGCTAGGAGAAAAATCTTATTCATAATTTTTATATTTATTATATATAATCTTTTTCAATATATTGGGATTAAATAAAATGTATTATCAACATTAATTTTACCTGTTTCTTTTTTCTTTTATAATGTGGCTACTAGCAGAATTTAAATTATATATGCAGTTCCCATTTGTGGCTTATTATATCTCTATTGGACAGAGAAGATGCTCCAGAAATTTTTGCTGGATGAGTGAATGAATGAACAATCAGGAAGGCATATAGGGTAAAACCAGCCTGTTCCTTATAGAAAGATGCCTGACATCATTATGACATACACAGTCTCCTTACTAATAGGAAAGTCAACAAGGGTAATCTGTGTATTATATCCCATGTTCCTTGGTAGCTAAACCACCAACAACAGGATTTTGTAAGGCATAAGGGCTCAAAATACCCTATATTTTTTTCCTGTCCAAAAAAAAAGGAAAGAAAAAAGTGCCACTCAAATGTGGAAACGCAGAGAAGATTACAATCTTATTACAAGATTAAAACTTCATAATAGAGTACACCCGAGCAAGTCAAACCAAAAAAGCTATGGAGAACATGCATCATATTAAACCGTGAGTTATTTTATGCAGGCCTGAGACTGTGAGAAGGAAATGAGAAGGAAAATTACAGAGGTAATAGAAGAAAACGGAATTTTATGGCATTTGGAGATAATCTTTGAAGAAAAATACTAAAAGTAATGCTTTCGATGAGAAGAAAAAATGCCCAAGGAGCCAATCATTTTCTAAGCTGTCTAAAATCACCCAAAAATATATAAGAAGAAGAAAAGAGGAAGAAAACAAGGAAGAAAGGAAGAAGGACAAAAAGAAGGAAGATAGAAGAAAAAACCCCACGAACTAGAAACTCATATTCCAAAATGGCAACAGTGATGTTCTCTAGATGATGGGATTGCAGTAGAAGCTCTTTTGATTTTTCAATGTGCTTATTCTTCCTTTTCTAAAATTTCTACAACAAAGTGCTGCTTTGTAATTTAAAAATGTAATAATTTTTTTGTTTCTAATTAAAATGATAAAGAACAGAATGAAATTTGGCCTAGTAATGGAATGACAAGCCAGAAAGAGAATGGAGAATCTGGAACCAAAACCATCAGGTGGCTGGGCAGTGTCTGACATGTAGAAAACTGAGAAGATCAAATAGCTGCAAGAATGATGGAGTGGGTACCAGCAGGGAGTAGGCCAATGAAAGACCACATGCAAGAAATCAGGACCCACTCATCGAAGCTTGAGGTGACAGAGCCAAGGGAACAAGACAAATGAACCAAGTTTCAAAGATAAAATGATGATGGATAGACCTGGGAGCAGCCAAAGCCTTAAAAAAAAAGAAAGAAAGAAAGAAAGGTCCTGAAAAAAGTCCCAAAATTTATCAGGTTCTTTTCTTTTCTTGGGGTTGCCAGAGAAAGCAGAGCTTGATCTCATTAATTAGACAGTACTTGTAAAATGTTAAGCTGTTCAAACACTGAAAGCTGCGGAAATGCAAGGAGAGGTATCAAGACTTTGGTCTGTTTCTGGTAAGATTGCGTGTACATGAGCTCAGGGAATTCTTCATTCCACACATATTTCCTGAGAGCTTACTCTGTTGTAGGGGTGAGGAGGGAAAGGACTAGAAGAGGAACCCACAAGTTCAGAAATGATCTCTGGCCGCTCTGGTTTCCTGAACTTTTGAGCTGAACAAATGGAATGGATGTTATGTGACAGGATCCAAATTATCAAAGCACAGCATACTGTCTTGGTATGAATGTCTGAAGATGTTTTTAAAATTCCTGGTGCCTACAGTATATTAGGTATTCAATAAAAATCTGGTCCAAAAGAGTTTGGGATCACTGAGGAGGCTGTAAATGAGAGTATGGTCTCTATACAATCCGTATTTTTATCAGATTCTCTTTCTTTTCAACTGCAAAGGAGAAACATCAGAGCTTAAGAAGACCGGTAGAGTACACAGTTTTTAGTCATGTAAACTCATATAAGTCAGACAATAGGGGAAAAGTACTTTCAAGCAGGTAAATATGGACCTAAATACTGTACACTTTCTAAGTACTGTCAAATTTAATTGTGTTCATTGGCATACATCTCTTTAATCCATATTTAAATAATGTAGCTTTTTTAATAAACATTCTTCAAATATACCCTAAATATTCTTCCTATAAATTTTTCATGTGACATCCTTGGCAAGCCTTCATTTTGTTTACACGATATAAGCTGTATTAGATAAAAGTTCAACCGTAGTGTAAAGATCATCATCTTACAATCATTCACAGACTTAGAAACAAAGCACTGTAAGGATGAAAATTCAGGAAAACCCAGGACACTGTGTCTATTTTGAGAAAGAATGAGAGTCCACCATGGACTATCAAATCTTTTGAGGATGACCCCAAGACATACCTTTAAATAACAGAATAACCACATCTTCCTTTTTCTATTAATTTTCAGTTTTTATTTATTTATTTTTGCTTAAAGAAGAATTTTGTCCATTAAGTGGTTAAAACTTAAGGTTATCCATCCAAGGAGTAGGAAATGAAGGTTCTCAGTTTGATGGACAACAGCTCAGAGATCCCTGATGTCCCAAAATATTAGGTTTCTCTTCTAATAATGTTCGAAATATTGCCTACTGTCATGATTAATCTGAGCTACAGCACAAGCTGATTGTAGGTGACACAGTCACAGAGCAGTGCTCGTGTTGGTTTCCACACACCGTCAAATCTGCTACAAATGCAGGGGTGAATGGGAGAGAACTGTGATACCAGGTTTCCTGGTGGCTAATAGATTGTGACATGAAAGAAGGAAACCTTTATTTTAATTCAAAAAACAAAAGCCAAATAGCAAAACTTCTGTACGTGCTGAACTTTTTTTTTCTTTCTCAAGTGGAAAACATTGACTTGCTAACAACTCTTGGCTGGCATCAAGGGAAAGTGGAGGTATTTGCAGATGTGGAGGAAGACGTACAAAACATTTTTCAAATAAAAGGCTTGAATTATTGCACTGGGTTCATGAAGTTTCACAGGCATCTAGACACACCATTGTTTTCACCCTGGAACAAGCTGCCCTTTCTTTCAAGAAAGAAAACAACCCAATGTTTCTTACAATCAGATCTGTATGTATCAGGGAGCTATCTATATTTTGAAATTCTTTGCATTGTCTGTGGAAGGGTGTGCTGTTTGGACCTGACAATGGTAACATTGATTTTAAGATTTTTGAATTTTGGTTGTACAGTGCAAACAGTGAAAGAAAACTGCTGGCTTTCAGAACTACAACAGTGTTCTTACACAAACTTGCTTCTCTCCTGGCTGTTTTACATAGCCAAAGATCAATACTGCTCATTCAGCCAATGTTATTAACCCCATTTATCAGCTTCTCTCTTTAAAAAAAAAAAATTGAAAGGATCTTGCCGCCAAAGTTATGTCATCTTCCGCTCGTTCAGTTGCAGAGTGGATAATTCATTTTGTTGTGCACCCCCAACAATTGAGCCTTGTTTATGAACTTACATTTATTAAGTGAAAGTATTTTGAAACTGATGGTACATTCAAGCTTGGTTGCCATGGGCAGTAATCATGGCAGAAAGTCATGACCTCCCTGTTATGCAGCGAGTAACTAATTGAAATGATACAAATTACTCCGATTCTCTGTCTGCCAATTTAGAGCCTGGTTCTGGTCAAGGGTCAAATGAGCTCCTATTCATGAAACTATGTTTGAAGTAGCTGCTACCATAGCAAGGGGGTTTGGTGTGGCCATTGCTGCTCCTTTGGACTTTACCACATACTGTGGGGGAGCAGTAAAGCTGTAAGTTCCAAAGCCTACCTTAGCCAACACATCAAAAGCTTGCTGTTGTCACTCGGTTTGTGCTACTTGTCAACAGCAGTGGACATGGTTTGCTAAACTTTACTGGCTAGAAATAAATGTTGTATTCAGAAGCCACTTAGGGAATTCATCCTCTTGAGCCTGCATATTTCATCGGCTCTCCGATATGCCCTCAGCAGAGAAAACCAAATGCCATAAACCCAATATTGAATGATTTTCAACTTATCAATTCACATCAAGTGTCATCCTTTCCAGCTTCTCTCTGCCCCACCACAAATACACATACCTGCCAAATAGATAAGGTAAATTAAAAGCCTAAAAGGTATATAACATGCAAGTTCTTTTTTCAAAGCATAATCAGGAGGATTATTTCTGTCTGAGAAATGACACTAAATGTTAATCTAATTGAATCTGGGAAATGTGGCAATCAAAAGTTAATAATTTACAGAGAAACTGTTCTTCAGAAAATTCTAAGTGAATGCCCACTAACTGAATTTCCGGAATTTTGCTGAAAGGCTTATAGGATATGTGACAAATGCAATGGCTTACTTCGAATATGTTTTTTACACTACCAAAACTATTTGCTTTAAAGAAGCATGCCAGCACATGTGTGTGCATGGAAACACACAGAATTTGTTTGAAAAATACCTAGAAAAAACATGGAAAAATATCTCCTTAAGCCAGCTAAAAATACCTGAGTGTTTAGACTTCAGCCTAAAGATTGCCTCCAGGGGATATACCCAACGCCATTTCTAAAATCACATGTCCCTATAATATAGTTAATGCATAAAGAAAAAGTCTCATTGATTCCCCTTGAATTCTGTCTTCTTTTTTTTTTGATAGCAGATATTTCACATATAATTTATAAGGCGTGCAAAATTTACAAAGCAAGGAGGTGCAAACTTAGGTTGGACATCCACTGTAACCAATCCATGCCAGCAGCCCAGCTGATCGCATCTAACTTAAAATATCTCCCATCTCAAATCTCAGTAAACTCAGTGGAAGGCAGAACTTTGCTGAATCCACACCAACTCTGCCACTTACTATGACCTATGGGCAAATAATTCAGTTTCTCTTGACATCAGTTTTCTCATCTTGTGTAGAAAACATCTTAACACAACGTTTGGCACAGAGTATGTTATTATTACAGAAAGAAAAGATTCTTGCTAAAAAATACAAACTGGAATAAAATCCAGAACTTAAAAAAAATCAGTCAAGCATTCCAACCAGTTAGGTAGTTTACTATTATAACAGCTTTAGAAATTCACAAATATTTTGTTGCAAACATTCTAAATCTCAGAAATAAATTTCATTTTTCATTTATTTGTTCATTAGACAAACATAGGCCCCGGAAGTGCAACAGTGAGCAAAACCAACATTTCCTGCCTTCATCTAGCCTATAACCTAGCAGGTGCAAAAGCCTCAAACCAAGTAAAATCACAAACACAGTGAATGTTGAAATAGTGGCATAGAATGTTGAAATCGAGGTGTTATGGGAGCTTGGAGCATGGGAGCTAATCTGTTTAATTATGTTCTGAATAGGGCATTTTACCACTTACTATTTACTAGAAAAAAAAAAACAAGAAAGAATTTGTGTTATGAGTTTTCCTCCAGAAAGCCTTTTTCAGTTCTAGAGTAAATTTTCCCCAGGGACTAAGGGAGGCAGGTACCTTGAAGATTCATTCCACAGTGCCCAACCAACTCCTCAGTCTTATTTCAAGTTGGGCTACGGGCCATTCCCTGACTTTTTCTGCCTCTGCTTTTCCTCAAGCCATCTTATTTCCTCTTCCAATCTGTGGTGCTTTTCCCTACTCTTCTATCTTAAAACATCCCAATCCTCCAAACTAATTTTCTGTGCCACCTCCTCCTCTCCCAGTTCCCCAAGCAAGATGTTATGTTCCCTTCCTCAGGATTTCCTAGACTCATGAGTTGTGCACCACTGCCCATATCACTCCCTCATTATTTGACTTCTGAGTATAGTCCTTATAAATAGATCCCTGTGTCTAATATCTCCAGATAGACTCATAAGCTGCCTGTGGACAGGAATCAGTTCTCATGCTCAAACACCTAGCATAGTACCTTGAACTTGGGGGAAATTTAATACATGTTTAATAATTATGATGATACTCTGTCTTGTTTCAACTCTTTTTTTTTTGAGATGGAGTTTCCCAAGTTGGAGTGCAGTGGGGCAGCCTTGGCTCACTGCAACCTCCACCTCCTGGGATCAAGCCATTCTCCTGCCTAGGCCTCCCAAGTAGCTGGAATTACAGGCACCCACCACCACGCCCAGCTAATTTTTGTATTTTTAGTAGAGACAGGGTTTCACCATGTTGGCCAGGCTGGTCTCAAACTCCTGACCTCAAGTGATCCACCTGCTTCAGCCTCCCGAAGTTCTGGGATTACAGGCATGAGCCACCATGCTCAGCCCACACTCCAAGTTTTTAAATAAACAAAAGAACTTCAACAGATATTTCACAAAAGAAAATATACAAATGGCTAATATGCCCAACATCGGTAGACATCAGGAAAACGAAAATTAAAATCATGATATACCACTGCACATGCATTACAATGGATAAATGATGGACAATACCTAATGTGGATGAGGATGTGGAAGAACTGGGACTCTCATATACTACTGATGAGAATGTAAAATGGTACAACCACTTCAGAAAAGTGTGGCAGTTTCTTGTAAAGTCAGTTATACTGTATGACACAGCAACTGCCCTCCTAGGTATTTACCCAAGAGAAATGAAAATACATATTTACCAAAGACTGCACTCAAATGCTTATAGAAGTTTTATTCATTTTACTAAAAACTGAAGCAATCCAAATTTCCATTAGCAAGTAAATGGATAAGCAAATTGTAGTATATCCAGACAATGGAATATTACTTATCTACAAAATGGGACAGACTACCAAAATACAACATAGATATATCTCAACGTTGTGCTGAGCAAAAGCAGCCAGGCACAAAAGAATACATATAGTGGGATTTCATTTATACAAAATTCTAGGAAGAGCAAACTAACCAATAGTCCCCAAAAACACAGAGAATTGCCTGTGTCCAGGTGTCAAAGGGAGGGATAAATTGCGAAGGGATATGAAAGAACTTTTGTGTTTGACATAAATATTTTGTATCTTGATTGTGGCAGTGTATAAATTTTTCAAAACTCTGAATTGTATACCTAAAATGGGTGAAGTATGTTACATGTAAATTACATCATAAGACCTGATTTTTCATTTTATTTTATTTTTTTAGAGACTGAGTCTCACTCTGTCGCCCAGGCTGGAGTGGAGTGGCACAATCTCAGCTCACTGCAACCTCCGCCTCCCAGGCTCAAGCAATTTTCCAGCCTCAGCCTCCTGAGTAGCTGGGACTACAGGTGTGCATCACCACGCCCGGCTAATTTTTTGTATTTTAGAAGAGACAGGGTTTCACCATGTGGCTCAGGGTGTGGTCTTAAACTCCTGAGCTCAGGTGGTCTACCCGCCTCAGCCTCCCAGAGTGCTGAGATTACAGGCATGAGCCTCTGTGCCTGGCCAAGACCTGATTTTTCAAAATCTACCATGAACATTGTCAAGAAGAAAGGCAGGATGCATTGGGAGATGAACTACATCTTCAAGTGAGTAAAAATGTCCAACTCTATCAATTATTTGGTTTTAGTTTGATATTGCCTTTTAAAAAATAATTCCCAGTTTCTTCCATAACTAAATTATCACCTCTTTGAAGGCATAAAAGGAAAGGAAATGTATGTTTATTAAATACTTTCTATAAGGCTGGCATTGCACTTTAAAAATTATGTAGGATATCTCACTTAATACTAACATTAATACTGAAAGATAGGTATTATTGTACCATTTTATAGTTAATGAAACTGGGTCTCAGAGATTAAGTTACTTACCTAGTTTGCAAATTGTAGGGTCTGAATTTTAACCCAAGTCTGTCTACCTCCCAAGGCCAAACTGTTTCCCACGAAGCTCCCTGAGTGGCCATGGTTGACATTTTCTGTGACTGTGCTTATTCTACTTTTCCTTCCCAGAACATCCCTCTACGTTTTCCTTTATGTCTGATTTTTTTTTATCCCCATTCCTCAAGATCAAGTGTAGGGACCCCCTCACCACCAACATAGAGACCTTACCTTCTTCTGATGTTCCAGAAAAACAGCCACCTGTATGACTTTTTGAAATTTAATCTTAAAATGCCTTATTTCAACATCTAATTATTTTATGGTCTTATCTCCCCAGCCAGCCTGCATTTTTTTTTTTTTTTTTTTTGCAGGCAGGAACTACAGTAGCTGTAGTTACATACAGATGCTGAAATCACAGTAGCTTAAATTAATTTCTAACTCATGCAAAGAGAATTTCTTAAGTCACGGTGGAAGAAGGAATTCTCTAAAATGTTGGCTAACATAGTTCTGTAGGTCTGCCTCTCTTAATTGCACATATCCTATGTTCTATCCCTGAGCTAGGTGTGTCCCAGATATTAGTTCTTCTTTTAATTCTTTAAAAAATTTTTCAAAACGGATTTACCAAGGTATAATTTATATATCCAAAATGTACCCATTTTAAGTGCATAATTCAGTAAGTTTTAGTAAGCATGCAGCTAGTTGTGCAGCCATCCTCCAGGATCCTGATTTAAAACATTTTCATTATTCCAAAAAGATCCTTCATCTCTATTTGCAGTCAATCCCCCTTCTCAAGCTCAGCTCCAGACAACCATTAATTTACTTTCTTTATATATAGATTTGTCTTTTCTGGACATTTCATATAAATGGAATGATATGTGGTCTTGTGTATCTCGCTTCTTTCATTTAGCATAATGTTTCTGAGGTTCATCCATGCTGCATCATGTATCAGTAATTTATTCATTTTCATTGCTGAATAATGTTCCATTTATTGCACAGGTATACCACAGTCTGTTTGCCCAATCACCAGTTAATAGACATGCAGACTGTTTTCAATTTTTGGCTTAAGAATAATATTAGTTCATAATATCTCTGAGACAGGTACTCTGATCTTCACTTTACAAATGAGAAAATCAAGGCTTGGAAAAGTAATTATCTTGCCTAAGGTCAAATAGCTGGTAAGTCACAGAATCCAATCTTTCTAACTCCAAAGCCTTTGCTCTAAGTCAAGTTTTTCAGATTTGGGAATTTTGCTGACCTAAATATTTTATATATATATATAAAATATTTATATATTATATATATATATTTATATATAAATTTATATATATAAATATTATATATAAGTATTTATATATAATATTTATATATAATATTCTAATATAATATATATATATATATTAGAAATATGAAAATGAGCCTAAATGTGGCATCTTTTGTATTCTGTAAAGGGCATTTTAAATAACCAACTATCCAGCATATTGCCTGTAGCTAACAATGCCATATTATATACTTGAAATTTGCTAAGAGAGTAGATCTTATGTTAAGTGCTCTTACCATTCATGAAAAAATAAGGATAATAACAATACAGGGGCGGGAGGAGATTTTGGAACGTAATGGATATGTTTATGCCCTCAATGGTGGTGATAGAGTCACAGATGTACACTCATGCCTAAACTCATTGAGTTGCATACATTAAATGTGTATAGCTTTTACATGTCAAGCATACCTCAATAAAGTGGTTTAAAAAAATAAAATAAAATAAAAAACTATCATTTACCATCAGTGTCACTTCATAAAAAAAGGATATTTTTAATACCTTTTTTTAATAGAAGAATAAATTTGGCTTTATAGAAAAGCTTGCTAAGTTGTATTTCTATTTCTCATTTTTCTGAAAGAGTTAGTGAAAACAAGCTCTCATTTAGGAACCACTTAACTAGCCGCTAGGCTACCTAACTAGTAGAACACAAAGACTATGTACTAAACCGAACTAGGTGAAATTCTTCGAGCTCCTTTAAAAATGATATCATATTACAAAGTCATGGCCTTATTAGCTTTATCTCAATTGTGCACAACAGATCCCTCCAAAAGGACATGTTGTTTTTACAACAGTATAGCACAGTGATGTGGTCTTTCCTCTCCAGGAACAGAAGTTTTGAATTCTATCATACATCTAGCAACAATTCCAGTACCTTGGAGCCAATAATCGTGTTCCAGAGATCCAAAGACCAATCATTTGGTAACCATGCACCAGCCAGGTTAGCTTATATTTTGTTTCCCTGAGAACTAGAAAGTATGTGAAGGCCGTGGATGGTGATTCCATGGCAACACATTTAAATCTAGATTTCATTGAAATCCAGCCTTCATGGATACTGAAAGAAATGTGAAGTCTTGCTGACATTCATTTCGTGGTTTCCATCCAGGTCCAGTGGAACAAATGCCATAATCAGGTCTCAGAAGAGAGGCCAGAGATTGACTGTGAGGCCCCTCCAGTCATGCCTCCAGGCCTCACTAGACTGAGACGCTCACACTGTCGCTCTCTGCTTTGTAGCTGTTTGTGCAAGAACAAAAGGACTTCAGTCTCCCTTGCTATTAATCCAACTTCACAAGCATGAAATTTACAGACACACACAAGAATTCATCATTGAAACCTTTTCCCCTTGTCATGTTCAGCTGCTGAAAAGTGGGCTCACTCTTGGAAATGAATGTTAATAAAAAAAGAAAAAAAAATGGACAAGCTTCCTGAATCAGCTCTAGACACCCTCTACCCCCGTCTAAACTACAGGTTGACATCTTGGGAGACTGACCTTTCGGGGAAATATTTGAGTCTTTCCACAGCATCTAGTTTGGGAATATTTTGTTAAATTTTATTATCACTCTGAAAGTCAACTACTTTCCCTTAATAAATAAAATATATCCATAATGTAAGACAAATAATTCAATCTGTAAAGTAAATGAAAAAAAGAATAGCATTAAAGAGTCATAAAATGAATCTGTTTGATTAGATCCAAACCACTGGTATCAACTGGTTTTCCTCATTTAACCTGTCTCCTCATCATCATACACCCATCATTTAGCTGCAGGGTGGATGTGTTCACACTGAACTATTAATCTGTTTCAAAATGCCATAACATTTCCATGAAGAACTTCCTAATTTTTTTTCAGAAATTAAATGTCTGTTTAAAGTTCATTCCCTCCTGCTGTAACTAATTGAAATGAGATTTGGTTTATCTTTATGACATGGAAATGGGATTGAGTTTCATAATAATAACAATAATGATAACTCGATAGATTTTAGTAGTAGTAGTTAATAATTACTGTAATATGGGGGAGATTAGACATGTCTATTGCCACCCAAACAGATCCCCTTTATTTGTGGAGAAGTGTGAGTGCATGTCACATGATCTAACCACCCCATTCCTGATTTTGTATTTGTTTTCAGCATACACTGAATTTTAGAGCAGCACCTCAATTAAGTGGGGCCTCAAAACAAGTATTTCCTTTACAAATCAAAGAAAGCATTAGCACACCCCTCAGATATATGTTGAACTACATTGCACTTATAATGGAAAAGACCTGATCTGGGGAAAATACGAAGAGGAGGCCCTTTCTTATGATCATTTTCCACCAATATACCCAAGAGTAAGTAAACTGTAGCACTTCCGAAGTTACAATAAAATTTCCCACGTATCATTTCATTTGACCCTCACATCAGCCTTTTGAAAATGAAAAATATTATAACCCCATTTTACAGATAAGGTCATTGAGGTCTACAGGGATAAAAGACTTGTGCTAGGTCACAGAGTTAGGAAGTGTCAGACTTTAACACTGAAAACCAGATCTATCTGTCTCCAGCTTCAAATTCTTTTCCTTTATCACCCTACCAGGGATTGTGTATATTGGGCTGAGAAGTCAAGAAAGAAAATATCTTTTTATCTTTCCCTTAAACACCAACCCACGTCAGCCACCTACCACCACCATGAGGCTTACCTTACCCAGAGATAAACCAATGACACCAACTTTCAATTGGTTTAAGGTTAGGATCTAATTAATTATTACTACCGTCATCATTTATATGGTTAACAGCCATCATTTATTGAGCACCTACTCAATGCAAGGTGCTGTGAATCATATTTTGTTTTTGTGGTGCAGATAACTTACATGGCTTCAGGCCCTATGTGATTTAACCTCTACTTATCTCTCCAGACAACTTCTCCCTCATCCTTTTGGTTACACTATTAAAGGCCCCAAACTCTCCTTTGCTCAACCTGTTTCTTCTGCCTGGAACACCCTTTGTCATCCTAGCTGATCCCATTTTACCTGTTATTTTTCAGGCCTCAGCTTAAATGGCATTTCTCAGGTGCCTCAGTTTGGTTAGACATCCCTTATGATCTGGTCTCATAGCATTCTAAGCTCTCCCTCTCCAAGCCTTCATTGTACCTTATGAGAACTTCCTGTTTCAAGTCTGTCTTTCTGCTAGATTAGAAAGCACCATGAGAGTAGTGATTGCACCTGTCTTATTTATCAATATTTTCCAAAGCGTAAATAAGAACATCACCATAATACAACAAATATGTGAGACTCAGAAAAATTAAGCAATGTAGGTAGCTTAAAAGTAAGGATTCCAGGCCAAGCGCAGTGGCTCACACCTGTAATCCCAGCACTTTGGGAGGCTGAGGCTGGCAGATCACATGAGGCCAGGAGTTCAAGAGCAGCCTGGGCAACATGGTAAAACCCCGTCTCTACTAAAAATACCAAAATTAGCTGGGCACATGATATGGTTTGGCTCTGTGTCCACACTCAAATCTCACCTTGAGTTGTAATAATCCCCATGTGTCAAAAGTGGGACCGTGTGGAGAGAATTGGATAATGGGAGTGGTTTCCCCCATGCTGTTTTTGTGTCAGTGAGTGAGTTCTCACAAAATCTAATGGTTTCATAAGGGACTTCCCCCTTCACTCAGCGCCCATTCTCTCTTCTGCCATCCTGTGAAGAGGTGCCTTTTGCCATGATTGTAAGTTTCCTGAGGCTTCCCCAGCCATGTGGAACTGTGAGTCAATTAAACCTCTTTTCTTTATAAATTACCCAGTCTCAGGTATTTCTTCATAACAACATGAGAACAATAATACAGCGTGGTAGCACATGCCTATAGTCCCATCTCCCCAGGAGGCTGAGGTGGAAGAATCTGAGCCTGAAAAGTCAAGGCCAGTGAGCCGTGATTATGCCATTGTATGCCAGCCTGGGGAATGACAGTGAGACGCTGCCTAAAAAAAAAAGGAAGGATTCGTTTATTCAAATACAACTGAATGATGCATCTGAATGGAGCTTAAAGTAAAAATGACATCTTTTAAGAAGCATATCATGATCTCCCTATTTAAGACTGCAAACCAAGCCCTGTAGACCTCCCAAACTCTTTTACTCAGCTTTATGCTTTATTTTTTTCCACAAAACATATCACCTTCTAACATACTATTATGTTTATGTGTTACTTCTACATGCATATAATTTTAGTTATAATTTCTTTATTATGACTATTATTTATTGTGTGCTCTTCTCACTAGGATGTGAGCATCATCACCAGAGTAGGCATTTTCGTCATTATCAATCACTCACCATGAAGGGTGCTTGCCATATACCAGGTGCTTAATAAATACTTGTTGAAATGAATAAGAAATTCTTAGTGTCTGGATTTTTCCTTAACACATATTAAACAAAATACATTTGTTTTAGGGACCAAGGATGACAAGTTCATT
The DNA here is from genome assembly GCF_001604975.1 of Cebus imitator. Classification (NCBI taxonomy): domain Eukaryota; kingdom Metazoa; phylum Chordata; class Mammalia; order Primates; family Cebidae; genus Cebus; species Cebus imitator. The sequence goes on along the minus strand of NW_016107450.1, from coordinate 2,499,061 downwards.
AGTTGTATGAGATGGGATGTTATGTAATCCAAATTTTCTTCTGGGCTTCCCTACTGGCCAGCTGTTAAGACTTCATCCCACCCTTGACCTGGTTTCTCAATTCTTAATATTAAAAGGGGTCATGGTCCTTGCCCCTCCATCAGCAGCAAGGAGTCAAGAATTTGTCCTAGTCCTGAAGGAGACCAGCCCTTTTATAATTTTCTAATGGGAAAAAGAAATAGAAGAGGCTTTTTCGCTTCAGAAATTCTGAAAAAAGGACTGGAAACCTGGGGATTCAACTCTGTACATTTTGCAAAAGTGTACAGAGGTGATATTTATTAAGTACTTGACACTCCAGAGAGAACACTGCTGTACAAATATGTCATGCTGCTTTGAACACAAGCAAAGCAGGAATCAGATTCTATCTCCTTGCTGTATCCCAAGCCAAGGTGACTGTTGTAGCTTCATCTCAATGTATTTATATCTCATCACCAACCCTGATCATCAAGGGAGCCAGCCCTAAGCTGAACTGTAAAGATTGTATAGGTAGCATTGCTCAGATGCACTGTACACCATGCCTGACTTATACCAATGAGTTTCAAGGCTCATGCATTCCAGATGAGCATCAAACTCTGTGATGAATAGTAAGAACGAGAATTCAGATTGCAAAAGAAGACAAAAAAAAAGTAAAGAAATGCTAAAATTATTGAATGAGACTCTCATGTGGGAAGCTGTGCTCTCTTCTCCATCTCCAATGCGATGGCCACAATTCATTCTTACCTCTTACCTGGATTGCTATAGTGCCTCATCACAGTCCTCTGTACCTATAATTGATCCTGTATATTGCAGACGTAAGAGCCTTTCTAAAATGCCTACCTGCACTTACGGCACTCTTCAGTGGCTTCCCAGCTCTCTCAGAAAAACTCCGCCACATGACCCATAAGTTGCTCCATGAACTGACCCCTGCCCATCTCTCCAGCCTCATCACCTTCCCACTCTTGTGCACACACCCTATGCCCTAGCTATACTGAAGTAGTTGCCTTAATGTACTCAGTACTTTCATGTTTTTCTGACTTTGCATACGCTGTTCCCTCTGCCTAAATATTTTCCCTGTACTTTTACTCAACTCATTCATCATTTGAGATCTATCTCCACTATATAGTTTTTCTTGATATAATCCTATCCTAGTCAGAATTAGATTCATTAGACAAATCTTTCACTCAACAAATATTGCATACTTACTAGAGAAATAACAATCTGTCAGTTGTTTAAAAATAATGACTGTAGATTTATTGCCATTCCTCCCATTGAGAGGCAGGGTTCATGTCTCTGAAATCTGTTCAGGCTTGTGACACAGACGTGATACTATGTGATTTCCATGGTGAGATCTTAAAACGTCATGCTGTTTCCACCTGATTTCTTGACATAGTCACTTTGGGATGATCCATTTGGGGACACTTTCTCTCAGAACCAACTTCCATGCTGTGAGAAGCCCAAGCCACAAGGAGAGGCTACACGTAGGGGCCTCTGGTCTTTAGTCCCTGTGAGCCTACCCTCTGAGTCCTCTCTGACCAGGGACCAGAAAATTAAATAAATATGCTGTCAAACTACTCCAGCTCTCAGCCATTCAATTTTCCCATCCAAGACCTCCAAGACATCATCTGAAGCAGAGATAAGACATTCCTACTACGATGACAAAATTCTAAATGGTCCCCAGAATCCACCCCGCCATATGTATCCTGTATAATTCACTCTCTTTTGAGTGGGGGCATGGGAAGACTGTGACTATGACAAGATATCACTCCCATGGTTAGGTTATGCTGGCAAGGTGAAGGGATTTTGCAAATATCATTAAGGCCCAAATCAGACGGTTCTGAGTTAACAAATAGGGAGATTATTTGGGGTGGGCCTGGCTTAATCAGGTGAAAGTCCTTAAAAGAGGTACTGGCCCTTCCTGAGGAGACAGATTATTTTGCCAGCCATGGAAGCTGCCATATTGTGCAACGGCCACATGGCAATGAACTACCAGCCATCTCTGGGAGCAGAGAGGGCCCCCTGCTGACAGCTGGCAAGAAAGTACTGACCTCAGTCCCACAACCTCAAGGGCCTGAATTCTGCCAACAATAATGTGAACTTGAAAAAGGTCCTCAGCTCCAGCAAGAAATGCAGCTCGGCTAACACCTTGATTGCAACATTGTGAGACTCTGAGCAGAGAAGTCAGTTAAGCTGTGCCCAGGCCCTTGACCCACCGAGATATTAGATATATGATATTTTGTGCTGCTGTGTGGCAATTTATTACACAGCAATAGAAAACTAACTTACCTACTGGGCTCTGTCTGAATTTTTCATCCACAAAATCTGTGTGCATAATGAATAGTTATTTTATGCCACAAAATTTGGGGTTGTTTATGTGGCAACTCAATAGATCACTGAAACAAGCAGTTATTGAAAAAGACAAAAGTCCTGTATTCATTGCATTATTATCCCTTGCGAAGGGGAGAAAGATAATAAATGAATAAGTAAAATATGGAACATGTTAAATAGGGACAAATGCTGGGAGATGAATGAAGCTGAAAAGAGGGGTGATGATTTCTGGGGGTTGTTTCAGTTTTCGACGGAAATGCTCAGTCTAGATATTCAAAATAACTCAACCACAGATGGCAAAGAACCCCAACCAGGCAGAACAGATGCTGACCATAGTACTAAAACAGCCCCAGAGGTCCCCTGCTATGCTAGGCATTCATTGTTTAGTTTGAGGATCATGTATTTATTCATTTGTTTGTCGGTTTTTTGAGACTGTATCTCACTCTGTCACCCAGGCTGGAGTGCAGTGGTGTGATCTTGGTTCACTGCAACTTCCTCTTCCCGGGATAAAGCAGTTCTCCTGCCTCTGCCTCCTGAATAGCTGGGATTACAGGGGCTCACCACCACGCCCAGATAATTTTTGTATTTTTAGTAGAGACGGGGTTTCACCATGTTGGTCAGGCTGGTCTCAAACTCCTGACCTCGTAATCCACCTGCCTCAGCCTCCCAAAGTGCTGGGATTACAGGCGTGAGCCACTGCACGCAGCCATCATGTATTTATATGTATGTTCCTCAGTGCAATAGGAATAAAAAGTCCTGATATGTAGCATCACACTTCATTCATTAATTCATTTAACTATGGGCTAAACAAATGTTCATTCAATGCCTGTTGTGTTAGGCCAGGCAGAGATGTGGAACTCCATGAGCACATCCCACTGATCTCTAAGGTTTTATTGTGCAGCTAAGGAAGTGATACATACATGAAGAGTACTAAGCTGAAGCAGTGCTAAGTGTCATGTGTACTATTACATTTCTCTGTCTCACCTGCTATGCGGTGGCTCCAGGAATAGGAAAGAGAGAGAAGCTGAGCTACCAGAAAAGCTCCCAGAGGTGTTGGAAATGGAGCTGAATCTTGAAGGATGGATATTTCCATTGGGGGCCTTATTCGTCTTTGATTGCCCCCTAGTGCCCAGCACAGGGAATGTAAATGTGAGGAATGTGTGTCACCACTAGCCCCAACAGCAGACACAGCTAACTGATGATGGCTCTGTTGCCAGCTGAGCCCGATACTTCACAAGCCACTACTAAAGGGTTCAGAGATGACACAGGAGATAAAACTTGTAAGCCATCTCTGGGAGCTCAACACCTTGGGTGGGGTAGTTGCTAGTATTAATCAACAGTACACCTAGGGAAAAAAAAAGTCATGAGAAACTGGATGGTGTAGGAGGAAAGTTTGGTACTAAGTGGAAGTTCAGGTTTATCCCTTCACCCATAAGCTTTCTTCGTGCACAGAAAGACAGTCTGGGTTTGTGATTTTGAAGTCAGACTGAACGAGGTTCAAACCTGATTTTTTTTTCACTTATAATACATATGATCTGAAGTAAGTTAATTCATCTTTCTGAATCTCAGTTTTCTCATGAAATGGAAATAATAATATCTATCTTGTATGGTTGTCTTACAAATTTTTAAATCAAATAATGTATAACATATAAATATTATTCTACAAATTTATGTATACAATAAATGACATAATATTTTATTAAAATAAATCCAGCTTCAAACCTATAGCCCATCAGGCTGGAAAGAAATTCAACTTTGTCATTATAGGTTGGATGTTTAGCGGCATTCTCGGCCTTTACCAAATAAAGGCCAGCAGCAAGTCCTGACCCAGTCTTAGCAACCAAAATGTCTCCAGACTTTACCAGATGTTGCCTGGAGAAAAATCTCCCCTGGTTTAGAAGCCCTGGATGAAATAAATGAGAGAAAATTCCTACCTTTACGGACTTTACATTCTAGTGGGGGACATAGACTATAAATAAACATAATTTCAGGTGTGGAGGGATGAAGGGGACTGATAGTTCCTTTCCCCTCTGTTCTCTGGATAAATAAGAGCCAAGAACCATTCTGAAGACAGAAGCACAGGCATCAGTCCCTGATGAGAAGGAATTTCATTGGTAAGCAAAAATCAGACAAATGGAAATGGAATGATCTGAAATAACATCAGAAAGAAAAAGGATAATCATTTAAATAACCATATTGAAGCATCAGTATTCTTCTCTTTGGGACATACTTCTGTGCATGAAAATATGATCTCATCAACAGAAGCCCAGGATATCCACACGCTAAAGGGAAAAATATCTCCTCCCTTCTCTCCAGATTTGGGCTATGATTTTGAACACTTAGGAAAAAATTTAGAGAGTGCCCCCATTCAGTGAAGCTTTGCATTATGAAATAAGGCAGCAGCACATAAGAATAAAGAGTTATTTGGAATATCACCAAATTATTTTTATCATAATGTCCCTTATGCAATAAATTTGGCTTTAAACAGCTAGATTTAAAAAATCCCTTTATGTACATAGCTTTTGCACAATTTATAAAACCAAAACAAATTTATAAACTAAATATAAGCAAACCACATAGCTAATGAAATTCAAGTGATACAGTGGTTGTAGTTTTGCTAAAACTAGCTTGCCTTTCAAAACATGCCCAAGTTTTGTGTGGCACACCAGTACCCTCTCTGCTATGAGATTATTCGGTCCTCCCACCTGATTTTCTCTTAGAATTGCTATGAAACCTTTGCCCTTAGATGTGCAGTAATATAATTTGACCTTCCTATAGTGTCAACTCATCATTTTTCTATTAGTCTGCTTCTTCTGTTCCTTCCTCATTAGCCGACTAAAATCATCTAATTTAAACACAAATGTTCTTACAGGAAGGCGCCACAGAGCAATATTAGGCTATAAGGTGGTCATTTGAGTGTCCAGAATATGCTTCTACTGTTGGTTTTCTCTTCCTTTCTAGGATTATCATTAAAATGGTGGCCCTAAATTTAAAAGCTCTTCTAGAAAACTCCAGGACCCCTGATAATACATCACGGAACCCTAGTCCTTAATTTGAATGGTACTGGTAAAACAGTAAGGGCATCCGCATCAGAATGTCTGTGACTCAAAATTCTGCCTCCATCACTTATGAGCCATGCAACTTTGAGTAATAAATATACATCTTCTATGATTGCTGCATAGAACGCTTTAAGCAGTGCCCAGCACTTAACATATGCTCAATAAGTGTTAGTGGCTATTATTAAGGAACCATGTGCCACCCAAGATTGGCTCCCACAGAAATTTATAACTTAAAAAAACAGGCCTGGAGCAAAACTGTGAAGTCATTTGTCTCTGCTTCCCTTCCCCTGCCTTTCAGTGCCCCTCTCCCCCACTAGATTTCTAAATACTACTGCTACCTGCGGCACCAGTCTAACTCCCGGTTAACCATCAGCTCATCTTTCTGCCTCTCTTCATCCCACTTGTATTTCCTTCCAAAATAGGGTAGAGTGGTTATTGGTAGACTTTCAAAACTCATTTATTGAACAACTACTATGTGCTAGGCATTTTGAATACTAACTTTATTTAATCCTCCCAATAGGTCAGCAAAGTAGGCATTGCTGATCCTCAGCTACAGAAATCACTGCATCTCTAATGTCAAGCACAATCTCTGGGAAAAAAGAAAAGTTCCATCAATGTTCATTGAATGAAAGAATGTCACCTTACCTGAGGTAATGGAGCTAGTCATAGAAGAGATAGGCTTGAACTCCAAAGTGGATTCCACAGCTTTTAATGCTATTTCCTCTGCACCAGAGGTCAATAAACTTTCTACAAAGGGCTAGATAGTAAATATGTAGGCTTTGGGTGCCATACAGACTCTGTTAAAACTGTTCAACTCTGCCATCGGAGCACAAAGCAGCTATAGACAATATGTAAACTAATGAACGTGACTGTATTCCCATACAACCTTATGTATGAATACTAAAATCTAAATTTCACGTGATGTTCACATTATGAAATATTTTGACTTTTGATTTTTTCCCAACTATTTCAAAGTGTGGAAACCATTCTTACTTCACGGGCTGTACAAACACAGTTGACTGGATTTGCCCTTGGGTCGTAGTCTGTCACCCCTGCTCTATACCGGGTTGCCTTCCAACCTCCCAACTCTTGTTAAGTCCTCTCAATGACCAGGTGGAATGAATGGAACTCCCAGTTAAATGCAATCAAATCTTTCAACTGCTTCTGAAACTTTGCCATGCAGGCAATGGGCCACCTCCCAAAAGCCTTCCCCACATATGGAAACCCATGAATTCTCCTCAGGGCCCAGTATACACAGTGTTTCTCCTTTAACCAGACTTCTGCAAACCAAGTAAGTTCTAGATTATTGCAGGATTAAGTAAGGTGTGAAATTGTAAAGTTGGTCTGTTCCAAGAGGGCAATTATCTAATCTGTTAATGAAAGAGTAGTCACATATCATAGCAAAATTTCATCTGGAATGTTCATTACAGGCAAAATTAAGATAAGTGAAACTTGCTTTATCCTCTTATTAAGTCAGACAAATGACTACATATATTTTCCAGATAAGAGACTGTTTAGAAGGACGGGCCACTATATTTTACGAACGTAGTTTCCATTTTCTTTTGACCAGGGAAATTCAGAACTCGCCTTGCTGTAAATCACAGTGGCTCTAGTTGTTTTTCACTCTCCAAATGAGACACTGCCTGACATCTAACATGTGGCAAGATCTGAGAAAAGTTTCCACAAATTGGTAAAATTCTTTCTACATGAATATGTAATGTAGTCTTCTTGTTAAATAAGAATAGATAATTTCCCCCAAAATGAATGCAATAAAGGGGCATAGAAAGAATAAATAATTCTAATACTGTTCTTTAATTCTGCTTGTAATTTTCCAAATTCCAGACTGATGGCAACATAGTGGGCCTATTCTACTAGACACTACTTCAAATGTTCATGCTCGTTAGAGAAATCTACAGGGACAGTAGTTCTAAAAAGCCCCAAAATGCAGTAAACTTGCATCATCTTATAGCAAAAGAAAAGGTCATTATTTTGTCATACTTGTCTATATTTGTCTCTATTATCTGTGCCTGTATTCAACAAACATTTATTGAGCACCAACTATGGGGCCAGGCACTGGGCTAGATGCAATAAGGGATCCTATGAAAATACCATCCTTGTCTTTCAGGAATCACAGTTTAATTGGAGAAGAGATGATAATGATGATGAGGTTGATTATGTTAAGAACACCATTATCGATTATGTGTCTGGCATTGTGCCAAATGATCTTACATAATCTGAGTTAATGTCCCCATCCCAAGAACATATAAGATAGATGTTATTGTTATCCCCATTTTACTGAGAAAGAAACTGAGGTTTAGATAGGCTCACTCACTAGCTGATAAAAAGTTGGATCTGAGATATGAACACAAAAAGACTGGCTCTGGAACTTGCTATACTGGAAGTTGTACAGAAGTAACCATAATGCAAAGCTGAAAGTGATGTATGCTCTAGGAGAGGGACAGATAAAACGCCACAAAAGTTAAAGAGAGGGAGAGGCGACTTTTGACTAAAACAATCGAGGGAAACTCCATGGAGCTGAGATAGAGGAAATTTGGAAATGGATTGGAAGGAGATTCCAGGCAGAGGTAACGTCATGAGCAATGGCACAAAGATGGAAAAACACAGGACACGTTCAGGAAAAACAGGAAGTCCAGTTTGGTGCCAGATATCCATTATTGAGTGAAGCAGGAGATAAGGTAGAAAGACAAGTGAGAGACTACTTACAGAAGGTCATTAAAAGTGGATATTTAGGTGAGACTTTAGAGTGTACAAGATTCATGAGACAACTATTGTTTTCATTTGACAAAAGGCAAACCTGAGGTTCAGAGAGGCAAATTTACCCACTCGGAAGCAGGCAGTCAGCAGGCTTCACATCTCATTAATTGATTCAAAGAATACTTGCGGCCGGGCACAGTGGGTCACCCTGTAATCCCAGCACTTTGGGAAGCCATGATGGGAGGATTGCTTGACCCCAGGAGTTTCAGGCCAGAATAAGCAACATAGAGAGACACCACCTCTACAAAAAAAATTTAAAAATTTGACCGGGTGTGGTGGCTCATGCCTGTAATCCTAGCACTTTGGGAGGTCAAGGCGGGTGGATCACAAGGTCAGGAGTTTGAGACCAGCCTGGTCAAAATGGTGAAATCCCGTCTCAACTAAAAATACAAAAATTAGCCAGGTGTGGTAGCATGCACCTATAATCCCAGCTACTTGGGAGGTTAAGGCAGAAGAATCACTTGAACCTGGGAGGTGGAGGTTGCAGTGAGCCGAGATCTTGCACTGCGCTACAGCCTGGGTGACAGAGCAAGACTCCATCTCAGGAGAAAAAAAAATTTTTTTTAATTACTCAGGTGTGATGGTGTTTGCCTGAAGCCCTAGCTACGTTTGAGGCTGAAGCAGGAGGATCGCTTGAACCCAGGAGGCTGGGGCTGCAATGAGCCGTGTTTGTGCCACTGCACTCCAGCCTGAGTGACAGAGAGACCCTGTCTTAAAACAAAAGAAAAGGAAAGGGGAAAAAAGATATTCATGATGTCAGGGGCTGTGCTAGGCACCAAAGATAAACATGAACCACACAGACATAGTCATTGTCTTCACAACACCTCCAATCTAGGTAAGAAAACGCCATTATAAAGAAATCATTACAATCAAGTATGCTGTGTGCTACACGGAAGAAGCGCAAGGTGTTCTGTGAGCCCAATAGCCCAGGGAGACCAGGAAGATTTCAAGAATTAAGTGACATTTAAGCCCAAAAGATGCACAAGGGTTAGCTTGATAATGGGGGTGGGGTGAGGATAAAATGTGGTAGAGAATATTTCAAACGGAGCATTCCAAGTGCATGCACAGGCCCAGAGGAGAGGGAAAAATGGGGCATCTTCCAGGCAGTGAGGAGTTTAAAGGACACAGTCAAGAAAGCAGAAGCCGGAGAGGTTGGCAGATGCCCGGTTCTGAGAATAGAGGGTAGAATGGAGGTTGGAGGGTGCAGCAGGGATGGGATGGCTAGAGTTAGGGAGCAAAAGAACAGTAAAACTATGAAAAAGAGATAGGATTAGACAGAATAGAAACAAGGCCAGATCGAAAGTGTTTGCAACCCAAGCCCAAGGTTATTTGACTTGAAGATCATGGGCTCATTATGTTCCACTGTTTCTGGGGAGGCAGCAGGGAATCCCTGAGGCTTTGGAGGAGGGAAATGACAGCAACAGAACTATGTATTGGGAAGATTAGCCTTGGAGCTGCATGGAGGAACAATGATGACTCATTCACTCTTTTATTTTTTTCATTCAATAAATACTTGCTGAGTAGCTAGTAGGTGCTAGGCACTATGCAATATTATAGGCTTGGAGATTGGAGGGATGGTGTCTCATTAGCAGAGCTGCAAACACATTTAAAAAGTCCATTCCCAATAATCCTTTAAGACCCAGTTTGAAAGCCCTCATCCATAAAGCATTCCCTTCCAATGCCACTTAGAACTCTCCTTGCCATAGCCACTTACTCTGTTCCACAGCATCACGCAGCCTTGTTGCTGCCACCTCAGAATTGTTCACTAATTGACACTACACATCTTATCTGAGGTGTTCCTCAGGACTCTTAACATGCATTATTTTTAAGTTCTGGAATGCCTGATGTAGTTCTGGACACACAACAAATAATTAGCCAAGAGGGCTGAATGATCGGACAAATGAATGAATGGAAGAGATCACATGAGGACAATCTTTGAATGATTGCTGCTATGTTATGTTTTACCATGTTGGATTCCATTCATTTCATCCCCTGAAGACACTAATAACAAGCACTTCTTTTTAACTTACAGAAGTTTAAACATCAGTCCTTAACATACCATAATATTATCCGCTAGTCATTATAATTTTTGCCATATATAAGGTGTATTGAAAGCCTGGTAGCCTGGTTTATAAATAAAGGGTATTCGGTGTTGTAAAAGTGCAAGGTAATTCAAGCAAGAAATATACATCCCCAATATTTACAAAACGCCTATTTGCATCTCCTGATGACCAGCTACTTTCTACATGGAGTTGGGAGCATGCATTGAACACTTTTTGTGTGCCGGTAAATGTGCTAGGAGTTGTATTTGCATTATTTCATTTGTAGGCTTCATAGTAAAACAGTAGGATATACACAGAGATTTCCTCTACTCTAGTTTGTACTTGACTACTTGGATATAACTTGGTTGGTTATGCAACCGAGTTTTTTTGCATCATGTGAACTTCAATTGGTCACTACACAATTGTAACAGAGAATTGCCGGCTCACCCTCTAAAAAGCTAGTATTCCAGTAGACTACCAACTGGCAGATCTGTTTGGGAAGCTGGCTTGACTTTTGTTTTGTTGTTAACCATTTGTAGTTATGAACTCTGATACTGTTTATTTTAAAGGCCCAGGAACCTGTTGCTTTTAATCTGGTTTTATGTTTTGTTCATAATTTGGGGCTTTTAGGGTTGTTTCTGCTCAGTTTTGATCCCTCAGCTTAGGGTTTTTAGTCTACAATAACAAAATATACTTATTAGTTTCCTAGGGTTGCCATAACAAATTATCACGATTTTGCTCACTTAAAACAACAGAAATTTATTGTCATACTTCTGGGGACTCAAAGTTCAAAATTAAGGCATTGGCAGGCTTGGTTCCACATGGAGGCTCTGAGGGAGAGCCCATGTCAGACCTCTCTCCACCCGCTGGAGGCTGGCTGCCAGCCTTGGCTTCCTTGGCTTGTAGCTATGTCAATCCAACCTCTGTCGCTACCTTCACATGGCCTTCTCCCCTGGGTCTGTATGTCTCTTCTCTTCCGTCTCTTATAGAAATGTGTGTCAGCTCACACCTGTAATCTCAACACTTTGGGAAGCCAAGGTGGGCAGATCACGAGGTCAGGAGTTTGAGACCAGCCTGACCAACCTGGTAAAACCCCATCTCTGCTAAAGGAACAAAAAATTAGCCAAGTGTGATGGCATGTGCCTGTAATCCCAGCTACTTGGGAGGCTGAGGCAAGAGAATTGACTGAACCGGGAGGTGGAGGCTGCAGTGCACTGAGATCATGCCATTACACTCTAGCCTGGGCGACAGGGTGAGACTCTGTCTCAAAAAAAAAAGGAAAAGAAGAAAGAAATGTGTGTATTAGATTTAAGGGTCACCCCATTAATACAGGATGACATCATCTCCAGATCTTTCCCTTAACGACATCTGCATAAAACCCTGTTTTCTAAATAAGGTCATATCGACAGGTTCCTGGTGGGCATATCTGGTGGGGGAAGGAGGAGGTACCATTCAACCCACTATGATACTTATAGCTATCTTTTTCAACACAAACTTTGATATTGAAAATCCCATAGGAAAAATTAAAAAGGTTGTTATGACAAGTCTGAAACTCTCTAGCTCCTAACCCTTTTTTCTCCACTGAAAAAATTGCTTTGTAATGAAGCTTTCATTATAAATGAATACATAATTTATATAAATGAACAAGTAAACCACGCTTTCTTAGGATTGTAACTAACTGTATAAGTGAGTTAGCATCTGTAAAGCCCTCAAAATAATACCTAACACATAGAATACATTATATGTTAGATAAATAATAAAATAAAAATTATGCTCTAGAAGAGTTGACTGTATTTATTGTTCCATTTTACAGATGAGGGACTAGGAAGTTCAGTGAAGTTCAGTTACTAGCTCAAAGAGTGAAGCAAAGACTTGGAACCAACCCAAATGCCCATCAATGATAGACCGGATAAAGAAAATGTGGCACATATACACCATGGAATACTACGCAGCCATAAAAAGATGAGTTCATGTCCATTGCAGGGACATGGATGCAGCTGGAAAACATCATTCTCAGCAAATTGACACAAGAACAGAAAACCAAACACCACATGTTCTCATTCATAAGTAGGTGTTGAACAACGAGAACACATGGACACAGGGAGGGGAACATCACACGCTGGGGCCTGTTGGGGGGGTGGGGGTAGGGTTAGAGGAGGGATAGCAGGGGGTGGGGGATTGGGGAGGGATAACATTAGGAGAAATACCTAATGCAGGTGACGAGAGGATGGATGCAGCAAACCACCATGGCATGTGTATACCTAAGTAACAATCCTGCACGATCTGCACATGTACCCCAGACCTTAAAGTATATATATATATATATATATATATATAAAGAGTGAAAGGCCATGATTCAAACTCGCATTGTCTGACTCCAAAGCCATGTTCTTTTACTGCACGAAAGTGCCCAGAGGGAAGCTGGGGAGAAACAGCCTGAAATTGCCATGGCTGTTCCAAAGGGCTCTGAACCTCGATCAGGGTTGGGCCACCACAGAGGGGACATTCATCAGAGAAAGTTCTGGGGGCCAAGTCAGAGGTCAGTTGCCATGAGATTCGTCTGAAATTTGCTGAGGAATAGGAGAGACGATGGTCCATGAAAATAACATAAACAGGGCTGGTGGAATAAAAGAGGGATTCGACGCCAAAGAGAGAAGCCGGCGAGGCCCTGGTAGTTGTGAGGAAGTGGGATTCCATGAAAACAGAGAATGTGAAGTCGCTGAAGTTTTGGGGGGCCAGGGCTCCCTGCAGGACACACCTGATAACATAGCCTTTATAAAGGCTGAGTGAGGAGACCCCCGACCATGTCTGAGGGTTAGAAAAGGTGCTGTTTCTCATCACCCTCACCGCACAAGACACAAGAATAAAAGCAAGGAAGAGAGGGAAATCACAGAGGTTAGGTTTCAGGAAGAAATGCAGATGAAGGCCCCCGAAACACACCATCTAAGCAAAAGAGGATTATAAGTGCTTTTTTATAAACATGCACCCTCTTCTACTTTTCTAAATTTTCCAGATTTTCTACGTACAACATACTCTCACTTTATAGTAGAAAAACTAACAATAACTTTTTAAGAAAATTTTATTTTTTATATATTTATTTAGATAGTGTCTCTCTCTGTCGCCCAGGCTGGAGTGCAGTGGCATGATTGTGGCTCTCTGCCCCCTCAACTTCCCAGACTCAAGCGACCCTCCCACCTCAGCCCCCGAATAGCTGGGAATACAGATGCGCCACAGTGCTGCTAATTTTTGTATTTTTTGTAGAGACAGAGTTTCACCATGTTGCCCAGGCTGGTCGCAAACTCCTGGGCTCAAGCAGTCCTCCTGCCTTGGCCTCCCAAAGTGCTGGGATTACATGTGTGAGCCGCCGCGCCTGGCAGCAGTAACAATTTTAAAGCCACTCTACTGAAAAGCAAACACGCTTTGTGGGCCACACACTCTGATGGAAGCTCAAGCTGTATCCGCTGAGGACTGTGAGAGGTCAAAGAGAGAATATAAAAAACATGTAGAAACATCAAGATAAATAATAATAGTAATAAAGCATCCATGGCATTTTAGTAAGGTGACTACGTCATGTTAGGGACTTTCATTAGGAGAAAGAGAATGTTAAATGGAATGATGAAGGAGAGGGGCAGCTAAATGAATACTTTGAATCAGTATTTATTGAAGAAGACAATGGGGAAATTCCTGTTCCAAGGACACATTTTATGGCAAAGCAGAGAATGGCCTTGACAGAGATTCTTCAGTCTCTGAGGAGAAAGGCATGGAGCAACTAGAGGGACCCTGTGCAGTAAATCACCAGGACCAGATGGCATTCATTCGTGGGTTCTGAATGAGATAAAGTGAGAAATCATGAGTTCAGTGACAAGGATATATAATAGATGCTTAAAAACAGCCAATATCCCTGAAGATTGTAAAGTCATTAATATGGTATCAAATATGTGTGTGGAGTGCGTGTGTGCACACATGATCCTTGAGTATTCTGGAGCCTTTGGGGGACTGGGGTGAGAAGCAGGGTTGGTTTTCTTTCTTTCTTTTTTTTTTTTTTAAACGAACCAAGAAAGAATCCTTGATTAAACAAAGGACAGGGGAATTTTAGGTAACAGAAAGAGCATCAAAATATAAGATATTTAATAACATTGAGCAGTTATTTTCCAGGCACTCAGGGAAGTACTAGGACATACAGATGAATAAACATGCCCTCTGTCTAATGTGAAAGCTTATAAGCTAATGACTTTGGTTATTTTCATGGTCCTGCTACTGGCTTCAGATGGCAATTGGCAACGTAGCACCTTCTGGCACCACCAGTGAATGTAAGAAACATCCGGTAAACTTTTTGTCGCTAACAAAATTATAAAGAAAGTTTCAGTTTGTTTGGCAAAATCTGGGGACTTGGAAAACAGGGAACAGACTTTCACCTCTATCCCATAGGAGTCAGTCCTTGAATCCTAAGAGTTATCCATCTGGTAATAATGGTAATAACAGAGTAGCTAACATTTATTGAATGCTTATTAAGTACCAGGCTCTTGCTTAAGTCTTTACCTGTATCTCTCATTTAATTCCCTAAACAGTTAATAAATAGAAGACCTAGAATTTGAACTGCAGTAGTACAATTCCAAAGTTCATGCCTTTAACCATGACGCTACACTGGCTCTCTATATGTAAGTTTTTATTCTTTTGAATTAAAAATGTCACAAAACAATTCTTACCCTTATTGCAGATGATTCCCTTCTGTTTTACTAAAACAATGATGCTCTCAAACCCCCAAATTAATTTCATGTCCCACCAAAAGTTCACAATCCACAGTGCATTTAGAGAATTAAGAGTAAGTAACCACTTCCTCTTCAACACAGAGGAATGCAAAGCTAAATGAAAGCTCTGGTACTGAAATCTCAACGCATTAGTAAAAGCAATCAGACCCCTTTTAAATTGTCTTGGACCCTTTCGAGGTGCTTTGAACATGAGGGCAGCTGCTATGTTTCTTCCACTCTCCTCGTTTTAGAAGAAACTTAGAAAAGTGTTCCTTTCTACACACTGAATCATTGGGAGAGAACCATAAGAGTTAAAATGCTATTTCTTACTTTGACCTGAAATCTGACCACCTGAAAGTTCTACCCACTAATTCTCGTTCTACCACACACAGAATATTCTAATAATTTTTCTACCTAACATCCTTCAAATATTTGGAATGCATTCGTGTCCTCTTGGCTGTTTTCCCCTTCAAGCATAAACATTTCTAGATCTATGAATCACAGGTGAGTGAAAACTCAAAACTCAATCCAAACTGGCCTAAGCAAAAAGGAACTTCATCCGCTTATATAGTAGAAAATGCCAAGGATGGTCTTAGTTGCTCGCATAACTTGATCTGGGGCCAAATTAATGACACCAGGAAAGATCAGTCTCTCTCAGCATTATCGTCCACTATGTTGGTTTTGATCTCCCTTGGAATAAGGCTGAAGCAGCCTCAGACTTACGTCTTCTCCTGAATAAAGTCCGGCAAGAAAGTTAATTTCTTTTCCAGAAGTTTCAGCAAACATTCTCTTCCATCTCAGTGGCTCTGCATGGGCCATGTGCTCAGTCTTCCAGCTCTTACTGTGGTTAAAGGCAATGGATGTGTTGATTAGCCAAGCTTTAGTCACATGCCAGTCTCTGGGTTGAGAGGGCAGAGAGGCAGTCTCTAAGAGGGAGATTACAGGGGAGGAGTCTGGGATAAAGAGAGGCTGGATAAAGAAAAGGCAATAGACGTCCACTAGAAACTGTTGCTCACATTTCAGTTGTAAACTACTTCGTCAAAGTAGCCTACCAAACCTCAAAAGAAAACACATTGGTTAGCCTGGAAAGTTCCCACAGGTTGCAGAGAGAGAGATTGGGGCTGGGCAATAATGCCACAGCTATGCCCACCCATACACTGAAATGATGCCCCAGCGAAATAGAAACTCCTTATTCCTTACGTGCCATCTCCTTAATGTAGCTTTTCCTGTTTCGCGCCCTTCATGGAGCTCCTATCGGCACTTCTACCATATTGCAATTATTTGTGTTGCAGGCTATGTTCTTCCTGACTGTGAGTTCCTTGAAGAAGGGATTCTTTTATGAATCTCTATATTCCTCACACCTAGAAAATGCCTGACAAAGAACCATGATTGTCATTTGAATGAATTGCCCTGAGCCCATCGAAGAGGATACTACATAGCAGCTCTTTGAGCATGGGGTCAACCTGCATCGTTCTCAAGCTGTATAGATTTCAGTATCCACATCCATAAAATCAACAGAAAAAAAATTGCTTTCAGGCTCCCTGGCATCCTGGGGCACAGGTGGGTAACACAGCAAAGCTGAGCAGGAGGAATGGGAGAAAGACAGGGACTGTCAGACAGATGGGCTTGAAATTGTAGACGGTGATGACAAATTAGAAAGCTGAGCCAAAACTGCCACAAATGTTAGAATTAGCAGTCCATAGGAACTGAGTTTAGGACTGACTCTCTTTACTCTGATTCTTTTTTTTTTTTTTTTTTTTTGAGACGGAATTTCCCTCTTGTTGCCCAGGCTGCAGTGCAATGGCGTGATCTCGGCTCATTGCAGCCTTCACCTCCCGGGTTCAAGCGATTCTCCTGCCTCAGCCTCCCAAATAGCTGAAATTACAGGCATGCACCAGCACGCCTTGCTAATTTAGTAGCGATGGGGTTTCTCCATGTTGGTCAGGCTGGTCTCTAACTCCCGACCTCAAGTGATCCACCCGCGTTGGCCCCCCAAAGTGCTGAGATTACAGGCATGAGCCACCGCACCCGGCCTACTCTGCTTCTTTTTAAACTGATGGAGGTGCTGGGAAAGAAAAGAAGGGTAGGGATGAATCTGGAGAAAATGAGCCTTGACTATGGCCAATACGAGATCTGATTTCTACCCTCAGTTGAAGTGGGAAGAAGAGACACAACAAAGTATTTACCAAGCACCCTGTGTGGAAGGACAGAAACACGGTTTCCCATCACTGGGTTCACGTGCTATTGGCAAGAGCTGCAAGAATTACTTACCTTGTTTCACATATTATTTAAGACTGAGGCAATACTTACAAAATGGCGTAAGCTCCTCAGATAAAAGAAGCTATAGAAATGAAGAAAGATTTAACTGATAAAACTGTCACGTTCAAATCATGATGTAGACTGAAAAAAATGAAAAAAAAAAAAAAACGTGTTATGTTGATTAATCCTTCAATGCACAATGTTACGCCAGCAGGATCCAGATGATGCAAATGATGTAAATGCTTTTCCTTCTCCTCAAACAGGGAGTCAAGTTGGCGAAGCATGCATGAAAACAGAAACTAGCCTTAAGCCAAAGCACAGGGCCCTAACAATGTTACTGTATGCCCACCAGTCACCTGCCTGTGGAAATGAAATCACAACCATTCCCCTTTGCCCCACTTCCTTTGCCACCCATCACAGGCAGTGAGCACTGTCACAGGGGTACGAAATAGCAAACAATGATGCTGATGCCTTTCTTATTGCCTCGTAAAGGCAATCATTATTCATGGAACAACAGTTTGTAAGCTCAAAGTAATGACGGACAAATTGATTGAGATGCTTAATCTAAGGATTAGCATTCAGCCAAATGCAGCTTAACATGGCCAGCAAGGATTCAAAAGAGGAAACGGCTGTGTTGTTCAGGAATTTGGAATAAAAGAATAATTCTTTTTGACAGTAAAATTCGGACTTAGTAAATTCTTTAGCATCATCTCTTTCTTGTTTGAACTCCCAAGCTGGAAACTTCCTGGGATCAATATTCTAAAGACATAGTTCCTCGGTCTGAGGGGGAAGCAACAGTGCTATGGACACCAGAAAGTTCTGGGCTCCATCTCTTTCTAACAAAGAAGCTGTCTGACTTCTCTTAGCCTGGGACTTCCTATCCACAAAATAGGGCTGATAAGCAATGCCTTACAGGGGTTGCTGTGAACAATAAATGAGCAATCATACATAAAGTTTCTAGCACAGTATGCAGGAGCCAAGAAGTTTTCAATGTTTGTTCCTTGCCCTCCATCCTTCGTCTTCTAGGACTTTCAATACACTGTTTTTTT
>NW_016107450.1:2423583-2480511 GCF_001604975.1 Cebus imitator | reverse complement strand
GGCCCAATACACTGTTTTAAAGCTACATTTTTAGCCACCAAAATGCTTAAGGTAAGTAAATGAAGCATTCACGTTTCTTCAGAAAAGGAAAGTCTTTCCTTTAGTTGTGTTTCACATCATATAAGCACCTTTACCAAAAAGCCTGAGAATGATGATGAGAAAAACAAAAAGCAGTGTGACTATTGGTGTGGGTTCTTCCTGTAAATTAAAAAGTCATTCTTTTAGTAAATTGATGAGGGGACAAGAAGGAAGATGAAAGAGACAAAAATTTAGGTATATCTATTATGTGATAGGCAATTAGTAGGCATGTCATATAACGTTACCTTTTTTTTTTTTTTTCTTTTTGAGATGGAGTCTCCCTCTGTTGCCCAGGCTGAAGTGTAGTGCCACGATCTCAGCTCACTGTGACCTCCACCTCCCAGGTTCAAGCAGTTATCCCACCTCAGCCTCCCGAGCAGCCGGGATTACAGGTGCCCGCCACCATGCCTGGCTAATTTTTGTTATTTTTAGTAGAGACAGGGTTTCACCATGTTAGACAGGCTGACCTAAAACTCCTGACCTCAGGCGATGCACCCGCCTCGGCCTCCCAAAGTGCTGGCATTGCAGGCATCAGCCCCCATGCCCGGCCAACATTACCTTTTTAATAAATATATAGTATTTTCACCCCTCTAACATCAAGCCTCAGCTCTGTTCCTTGACAGTTGTGTGACTTTGGGCAAGCTACTTGACCTCTCTGTGCCTTATTTTCAACGTTTGTAAAATAAGGAAAACAATAGTGCCTACCTCATACGATTGTTAGAATTAGATAAGTTAAAACATGTGAAACTCTTAGAACAGAGCCTGACACATAGTAAATATTGAGTAAACATTAGTTATTAACAATCGTTAGGGTAATGATAGTAACAATAATATGTTAAGCCCTTAACATCAATGGTGGCACATAATAGATGCTCAATAAATGCTGCCTGTTATTACTTTGATAATAAAAGTAAAAGATGATTTCTTTTACAAAAAAGCATTCTCTTCCATTAAGTTTCTTCTCTACAGGAGCTGTCTCTGTACCAAGCAGAAATACATGAACATCCTTTCTGATTTTATTTTATAGATTATTAAATCAGAAGATAAATTTCTTGCCTCTTTTTACAAAACCTCTTTTGGAGCCCACAGTGAGCTGGATAAATGGTTTGATTATCGGGCCATTAGGCAGAATTTCCAAAGATAGCAGTTCCTTAAGTCCCTCTCTGCCCTTATCCCCACTTACCCCAAAAATACCCACTAAGTGCCTAAGGAAGGGAGGCGTCTTCTCCATTTCTCACAGCCCCATCCTCTCCGTCCGTTTCCTACCTCTCCAGCTCTTTACCTGTCACTCAGTACACACTAAGATTCGGCAAAAGCAAACGTGTGGAACCCCCACCCTCACCATGCCTTCTCTCAGGTCCAATAACTTTGCTTTGGCTTCTCTCTGTACCTGAATTGATCTGTCCTAGGCCACAGGAAGCATTCAGTACAAGTTTACTGACAAAGACACTGAATTGCAAAAGAATCTACATACCAAAGAAATTGTATGCCATTCAGACCTGGGTGTACAATTTCAAATATTTGCTCTTTAATCATTTCTGCTTGTTCCTCCAAATAGAGGAGAATAATGCGTGTGTCTTAAACAGTTTTTAACATCTGACAGCGGAAATAGTTCTAGATCACCATATAAACAAATACAAAAGCAGCAAATCTCATGACATTGATGTGGAAGGCATAGAATTGTCTAGATACTTAGAATAAGATTGAGCACAGAGTCTTGATTGAAAATTGACTTTTTCAAGCTATTTTATTTTATTTATTTATCTTTGAAATGGAGTTTCACTCTGTTGCGCAGGCTGGAGTTCAGTGAAGCAATCTTGGCTCACTGCAACCTCCATCTCCTGGGATCAAGTGATTCTCCTGCCTCAGCCTCCCGAGTAGCTGGGATTACAGGCATGCACCACCACACCTGCTTAAGTTTTGTATTTTTAGTAGAGCTGGGGTTTCACCATGTCGGCCAGGCTGGTCTCAAACTCCTGACCTCAGGTGATCTGCCCAGCTCAGCCTCCCAAAGTGTTGGGATTACAGGAAAGAACCACTGCACTCAGCCTTTCAAACTATTTTATAAGTAACTCATCTACCAACTGAAGTGCCCACAATCCCAGGTGCTGTGACGATTGCAAAATATATGATAGATCTGCTCTTTGCCCTCAATGAACTTATAATACAGTTGTGGAAGGAAAAGATACATGAGAGGGCTCAGAATATTTTAATGCTAAATTGGTGGTACTGAGAAAGCATCTCTTTAATTCTGAGAAAATGATTAGTTGGAGCTAAAATGAAAAAAGAATATAATAAAAAGTTGGAGTCCTCAAAATACAAAAATACTGTAAAATTCACTTTAACCAGATTAATAACTTTCCCCCAAAATTTATAATTTTATACATTTTCCATGCAGGCTGTGGAATACTTAAGCTATGCTATACTATATCCTATATTTTCATGAATACCATTAAAAAATACATATTCACATGAGCTACAAAGCTGTAACTCAACATTTCAACACCTATGACTTTCAAAAAATTCTAGAATTTTAGACCTGATTCTAACCATTTCCAAACTCAAATAGAGTCAAACTCTTCTATTTCCTTTTCCAAAGTTAAGAATACCTAATGCATTAAAAACATGATGAATTTTTAGTTCTTTGGGTTATATACCTAGTCTGTGGATTATTTACCTTTCTTTCCTCTTTTTTTTTTTTCTTTTGCTTTGAGACAGAGGCTCACTCTGTTGCCCAGATTGGAGGGCAGTGGCATGATCTCGGCTCACTGCAACCTACACCTCCCAGGTTCAAGCGAATCTCCTGCCTCATCCTCCTGAGTAGCTGGGATTGCAGGTGCGTACCACGACACCAAGCTAATTTTTGTATTTTTAGTAGAGACAGGGTTTCACCACGTTGGCCAGGATGGTCTCCATCTCTTGACCTCAAATGATCCACCCATCTTAGCCTCCCAAAGTTCTGGGATTACAGGCATGAGTCACTGTGCCCAGCCCTGCTTTCCTCTTTATAGAGAGCTGCCTCACTTCTGGTCTTTATTTGTAAAGCACTTAGAAGAGTTCTCAGCAGGTGATAAGTACTCAGTACCTATGACTACCATCACTACTGCTGCTATGACTATGAATGTGACTACCAATACTACTGAGGCGTCTGCTACTGCTCTATTTCTACTCTTATTATTACTATTACTGTTACACTATTCTATCTTTGTTCACTAGCTCTTCCTTTACCAGAGGACTGGCAACATAAATGAAAGAACATGGGGCTTACCCTAAACCTAAGGGTTCTCAACTTGGCCTCCAGAGAATATGTGAATATGTGAACTTGAATGGAAAAAGGTTACATCTTTGCTTTTACTATTCTCCAATGTAATCACTGTAACATTAACAGTATCTATGACTTTGTCACTCTTAGAAATCACACATATTTTCATCTTTATAGTTGTAACAGAAATAGCATTTATGTGCATCAATACTTCTCACCACTAGATATTGTTATTTAATGCATTAATAATGAAGCATATATATTACTATATCATATCTTTGAGATTTTTATAGTTTGATAGCTGTATACAGAATATATAACTGGTTCCCTTCATAGTCTTATGTGTTTGGTTTTATTCTTTTAAAAACATTATGTTGAGAAAGGTTCAGTGGACTTCGCTAGATGGCCGAGGGGTTCTATCACAACAAAGGTTAGGAACCCCTGACCTAACTGCCCACTCACAAAGCTTTGATTCACACTATCCCTCTACTCCAAACACCCTACCCTCCTTTTCCTATTGGTTCCCCCTTCACAGTTTATATAATTTTGCCTTCTTTTGATACATTTTTCTCCCTCTTCATCATTCCAAAGGAATTGTTGATTACACTTACTTCTTGAGTTTGTAGCTCTCTTTTACTAGGTATACGATCTTGGACAATTTTTTTTTAACTTTCTCAAACTCATTTTCCTCAATTATAAAATGAAAATAATGGTATTAGATACAATACTTAGAATGGCTGTAAGGATGAAGCAAGATTATACACATCAAATGATTCCTATAATGTCTGGAATAGTCAATCCCAAACTTTTCTGGTTTCAGAACCCTTTTATTCTCTTAAAAATTTGTACAAACTCCAAAGAGCTTTTTCCTGGGTTGTATCTATATTTATAATAGTCACATTTTAACATTTCTTTACTAATCTATTTTAAAATAACAATAATACATATTGTCATACGAATTACGTGTTAACATAAATAACATATCTTTTATGAAGAAAACTGTATTTTTTAAAAAAGCAAGAAGACTGACATTGTTTTCCATATCTGTATATCTCTTTAGTGTCTGGCTTTAATATCTCTTGCAGTATGCTGTTTTTCTTTAAGAATCAGAAGAAAATTGAGCCTCACATAGACATGTACTTGAAAAGAGAGGAGCATTTTAATAGCCTTTTCAGATAACTGTGGATATTTTTTTGAATACTCTATCAATCTGACAAGTATTATCTGGTTAGTTAGGTAAGTTGAGATGTGGAATCTGAAACAATATCAATCAACTTTTCATATTCTGTGGCTATCTCATACTTTGAGTGGGTCTTTCATTCACATGCAATTTTATACTATCATGCATTGGTCATTTGAAATAGTGTTGGTTGACTGGGTTATGCAGATCTACAAAACATTGACATGTTTCATTATGCAACATGGGAAAAAAATCGCATTCATTAATAGCAGATCTCATCAGAAAAGTCTTTAAATTTTGGGAAGCTGACAATTTCACAGTGATGAATAAAAGCCCTCCAGAATTCTAATTTTCATATGAAAGTTCAAATTTTATCATTGGTAACAAATACTGTCAGTCATTTTTCCTCAAAGTGACAGGCTCCCTTCATTCATTTTTGAGAAAGCATCAGCCAAAAATACCTGTGTCTAAATAAATGTAGTTTCCCTGTCAGTTGTTCTTTTCAAGTAAAAATGGTGTTCCATGAAAAAAAGAGGCTACTCACTCACGCAAGTGTTTTTCCTCAAGACAAGCCTCATGCTTTGGTGTGCATCAGAGTGCTTTATGCATATTTCCATGGTGCCATATAGAATATTGAATGGGTGTGGACTCTAGGGTCTATATTTATTAAAATTAATAATTTTTACTGCTTCATCAAAGCATTCTTAAGTGAAACTGGATTTCTCCCCACCGTGTGTACACGGCAGTGATAAATACAACCATGCATTAGTGGCAGATTCTGCTGCCACTACTTCAATTCGTGTTAAGGCAGCAACAGTTTTGCTCATCATTGCTTTTACACTGTTGGAGGAAATGCTAACACAGTAAAAATGCAAATAGTGTCTTAGTATTATTGTGAAAATTATTTTGACATTGTGGACTTACCGAAAAAGTCTCGGGGAACCCAGGGGACACATGAACTTCAATTTGAGAACCGCTTGTCTACAGCGTAGTATGAGCTTAATCAATGATGGACTGATTGCATATAAAACAGGGCTCCCATGAGATTATAATGGAGCTGAAAAATTCCTATCGCCTAGTGACATCGTAGCTGTCATCTGTTATCATGTCCTAGCACAATACGTTAACTTTACTTTCCATGTTAAGATATATTTAAATACACAAACACCTACCACTGTGTTACAACGGCCTACGGTATTCAGTACGGTAACATGCTATACAGGTTTGTAGCCTAGGAGCAATAGGCTATACCATGTAGCCTAGGTGTGTGGTAGGCTATACCATCTCGGTTTGTGTAAGTACACACTATGACGCTCACACAACAAAATTGCCTATCGATGTATTTCTCAGAATATATTCCCATTGTTATGCAACACGTGACTGCAATTAGCTATGAGGACTATGCTTTCCTAGTAAAAATGTGAATTAGAACACCCAACATGATCTACATATAAATAGGTAATAGAAAATGGAGACCATCCCCCCTCAAATCATTTTTGCTCTTTTTTCATTTTGCCTCGTTTTATATTTAGATATATACACAGTATCCAGACAGTAAGGCCCGTAAGTCAGGCCTAAGTCAGTATCCCACTACTATCCCACTTACCCAAGCCAGTACCCCAATACCAGCACGAACTTTCTATAGAGAAAGTGCTTAATAAATACTTGTTAAATAAATGAATGAATGAACAACTAAGCAGATTCAAATCAGTCCATTCTGGGCTGGTCAGCAACTCTGGTGAAGGACAGAGACTGAAAAGGAAGATGGTTAGTTTATTTTATTGTTTGTTTGCTTTTAAGCGTATTTATTTTTGTTTGTTTGCTTAATGAAAGTACCTATTATACTCCTGTTAAGAAAATTAAATTTGTTTAATAACCAACCAAGGTTACTTTTTCAGGGAAATAACATTGACTTTTTTTCTTACTAAAAAGAAAATATATGATTATTGTAAAAAGTGCAGACCAAAAAAAAGGAAGAAAATAAATTACTGGTCATTCCACCATCTAGAGATAATCTTTATTGGCTGGGCATGGCGGCTCACACCTGTAATCCCAACACTTTGAGAGGCCGAGGTGGGCGGATCATGAGGACAGGAGTTTCAGACCAGCCTGGACAACATGGGAGAAACCCTATCTCTACAAACGTGCGCCTGTAGTCCCAGACACTCGGGAGGCGGAGGCAGGAGACTCACTTGAACCTGGGTGGCGGAGCTTGCAGTGACCTGAGATCGCACCACTGCACTCCAGCCTGGGAAACAAAGTGAGATTCTCTTTCAAAAAAAAAAAAGAGATAATATTTGTTGAAATTTTATTATCATTTTTCCTAGGCAGATAGGTGAATATTTTTTACTTCCTGTTTTCATCTCATCTTATAATGAATGTCCTAAATTATTACATATCTTTCTCTAACATATATACATATACACACACTCATATATATATATATATATGCACACTCATATATATATATATATATATATATTTTTTTTTTTTGAGACAGTGTCTTACTCTGTTGCCCAAGCTGGATTACAGTGGCATGATCTCAACTCACTGCAACCTCCACCTCCTGGGTTCAAGCGATTCTCCTGCCTCAGCCTCCAGAGTAGCTGGGACTACAGGCATACTTCACCACACCCAGCTAATTTGTGTATTTTTAGCAGAGGCAGTGTTTCATCATGTTGAGCAGGATGGTCTCAATCTCTCGACCTTGTGATCCACCCACCTCAGCCTCCCAAAGTGCTGGGATTACAGGCGTGAGCCACCACGCCCATACAAATATTATTTTTTATCCACATTATTCCTGTCCCATCTCATCATCAGCCAGAACTATGAATCAGAAATAATACAGATGGAAACAGTAAATAAATTCAAAGGCTCTACCAAAGCACTTTTACCTTTCCTTCATCATCATAAGCACCATGGCAATCAGTAACACACATGGAAGAAACAGTCCGGAAATCAAGAAAGACATAAAAACTTAGAATGTGGCCGGGTATGGTGGCTCACACCTGTAATCCCAGCACGTTGGGAGGCTGAGGCGGGGGGAATCATCCGAGGTCAGGAATTTGAGACCAGCCTGGCCAAGGTGGTGAAAACCCATCTCTACTAAAAATACAAAAATTAGCTGGGCATGGTGGCAGGTGCCTATAATCCCAGCTACTCAAGAGGCTGAGGCAGGAGAATCGCCTGAGCCCAGGAGGCAGAGGTTGCACTGAGCCAAGACTGCACCACTGCACTCCAGCCTAGACAACAGAGCAAGACTCCTCAAAAATAAGAGAAAGAAATTTAGAATGTCCCAAATAAGATATTTTAAGATGTATCTAGAAAGAAATAAACCCAGACCATGTAGCCAAGGAGAAAGAATGTCCCTCTTGAGAAGCTGCACAGGAAAAGTGCTCAAGGATGAGATGTATGTAAACCATTCAGATGGCCCATTGAAAGTCGGCTGAGAAGCTGCTGCAGGAAATGAATGGGCAGAGACATAAACCAAAAAATAAGTGCAAGGTGAAGAACAAAGGATTCTGTTACTGCCTAGCTAAGAGGGACTTTTAGGTGGAGGTTAAGGGCACTTCATTTTTTTTTTTTTTTTACACGGAGTTTCGCTCTTGTTACCCAGGCTGGAGTGCAATGACGCGATCTCGGCTCACCGCAACCTCCGCCTCCCAGGTTCAGGCAATTCTCCTGCCTCAGCCTCCTGAGTAGCTGGGATTACAGGCACGCGCCACCATGCCCAGCTAATGTTTTGTATTTTTAGTAGAGACGGGGTTTCACCGTGTTGACCAGGATGGTCTCGATCTCTTGACCTCGTGATCCACCCGCCTCGGCCTCCCAAAGTGCTGGGATTACAGGCTTGAGCCACCGCGCCCGGCCCTCATTTTTTTTTAATATACTTTAAGTTCTGGGGTACCTGTGCAGATCATGCAAGATTGTTACATAGGCATACGCATGCCATGGTGGTTTGCTGCATCCATCCCCCGGTCATTTACATTAGGTATTTCTCTTAATGTTATCCCTCCCCAATGCCCCCACCCTCTGCTTCCCCTCCCCTAGTCCCCCCACCCCCCAACAGGCCCCCATGTGTGATGTTCCAAGGCACTTCATTCTAAATCCCCTGCTTCAGTTCCTTGAAAGTCATGTCTCTATCTTGAACTTTCTTCTTAACTCCAAAGATAGTATAGTCTGTTGAATATAAGAGAAACACCAAATTGAGATGAACACTACCAAAGAGAGAGAAAAAGTCAACAGGCAACAGAGAGAGATTACAAATGAGAAGGAGATGAAGTGGAACTGGATGGTCCCGAAGAAAACCATATGTAGTCTCTCAGAGTATCTCCTAACGTATGTATTAAATCAGAAGTCTAGGAACAGTAAGTAATTTCTGAATTTTAGTAAGGTTGAAGAGGTCATTTTTACTCAACATGGTTCAGTGGCTTAACTAAGATTCAGAGAATTCCAAGTTGTAGTCTCAGCTCTTTCATAAAGTATTGCAAAAAATCTAAACCCCTCAGACCAGCATTCTACATCCTTAATTTACACTTAATTCATACTCCTCAACTTTATGATTCCTTCAATGTCATTCATCCAATGAAATACGTCCACTCCATCCAAGCCAATCTCACTACAAATCCTTTAAGATATCTTGCTAAAAAAGCCTGCGTATAAGTACTTACTTATGTAATTCCTTCTTTCTCCCATTTGTTCTTTCAACCCAGATCAAAATGCAGCTGCCACCCCAGCAATGTTCCTGAAATAATCCCACTCTGTTTTGATCATTCATTTATCCCACTCATTTTAAAGAACATTGAAAGTGTGGACCAAAAAAGAATTAGAAAAGCTTATTCATATTATCATTGGCCTACTGCACTCATATTATTCAATTTGGGCCTTCTTTATTCCTTGACTGGATTGTAAATTTCCTGAGGGGAGGCACTATGGTATCTAATTTTTTTTTGTTTCAAGACACTGGAAAATAAATAGAAAAAAAGGAGGAAAGAAGGGAAAAGAAAGAAAAAAAGGAAAATGGAGAGGGAAAAAGAAAAGAGAGTAGAGAGACAAAAGATAAATCTGAGAGGTTCTATTTTCTAGCATAGAAAATGAAAATAGTGACACAGAGCTGCTTTGTGAAAGTCATATTGACATAAGTAGATCTAATTCTAATGACCAGCCAATTTAAGATTGAAATCAAACTCCCCCATCCCCCTTAGCCTGCTCATTCTTTTATACACATATCACCTTTTAACATACTACGTCATTTGCTTACTTATTATTTATATTGTATTATTATCTCTCTACCCCTACCAACTTGAAGCAAGCTCTATGGTGGCAGGGATCTTCATCTGTTTTCCTCACTGATGTTTTCCTCCAGCCCCTGGTAAACTCTCACTGAATGAAGAAAGCTCTCTGAAAACATCATATATAAGCTCTGGAATTTTCACAGATGCCCACAACACAGTCACAATGATCCATGGAAAACACTCCCTCATTAATGCCACATACCAGCATTATCAACCACCTAAAAGATGAATGATTTAGACCCCAACTAGATTAAATGTGAAAAGCTGTTGCTACAGAGAATCAAGCAGAACTTTACACAGAATGTGGTAAGCATGAACTTCAACACAGGCCCCCTGAGGGGAGGTGTTAACCAAATGAAATGGTGATGAGTGTAACAGGAAGCCAACCTGACTTAGGGACCTTAAATGCTCCCTCCTCACTCATAGCGAAAGCCACAGAGTGCCTATAAAAGGGCCTGGCTGTCTCTAGAAATCTCTCCAGGCAGGTCTCATATTTCCCTTCCAGAATCTCTCACTCCAGCTGGTCGACTTGATATAGGCTCTCTGCTTCCAACTCAGTTGTCACCCCACTGCCATCTCTTCGGAAGATGCACTGGATTCAATAGTAGGCTTATTTGATTCCTAAACTAATTGTCTATATTTCCCCTTGGCTCCACTCCAGTCCCTTGTTTGTTGAGGGAAGAAGTTTATAAAACCCTTAAAAGACATTTCAGGAAGAATACGAAAAACACAGCCTTGCCTCAACCTCAGCAATTGTTTTCAGGGTAGCCAGAGCAGTCAAGTCAGCAGAGAGGAATTCAAATACTGGTTCTGTCACCTCCTAGTTGATTGACCTATGAAAAATACATGACTTTCTGAAACTAGGTTTCCTAGTCTTCAAAATAGGTGATGGCGTTCAGGACACACAATCCCAAATATGTCACCTTGGTATTTTAGAAAACATTTGAGAGCAGAAGGGTCACTTTCCCCTTTTCCCACCTTTCTCCTGTGAAACAGGCCATAAAAGAATCATCTGGCCTTCCTTTAAAGTAAGACACAGGGGCCGGGTGCAGTGGCTAACGTGTGTAATCCCAGCACTTTGGGAGGCCGAGGTGGACAGATCACTTGAGTTCTCGACCAGCCTAGCCAACATGATGAAACCCCACCTCTACTAAAAATACAAAATTAGCCGGGCATGGTGGTGTGCACCTGTAATCCCAGCTAGTCGGGAGGCTGAGGCAGGAGAATAGCAGCTTGAACCTGGAGCGGAGGTTGCAGTGAGCTGAGATAGCACCACTGCACTCCAGCGTGGGTAACAGAGCGAGACATCGTTTAAAAAAAAAAAAAGTAGGACATAAGAACCTCACTCTAAAGGGATCCTCGCTATACCCAAAGGAAAGGAATGCACTTATCTCTGAAGACATGGAGACACAGAGAAGAATTTGAACACATGAGCCTTCCTAAGTGCCCCCAGTTTATTACAATTATATCATAGTCTTTGTCCTCCAATCATACCTCATGGCTGTCCATAAAAATACAGTTTTCCAGGCTGGGCACGGTGGCTCACGCCTGTAATCCCAGCACTTTAGGAGGCCTAGGCGGGTGGATCATCTGAGGTCAGGAGTTCCAGACCAGCTTGACGAACATGGAGAAACCCTGTCTCTACTAAAAATACAAAATTTGCCAGGCGTGGTGGTGCATGCCTGTAATCCCAGCTATTCAGGAGGCTGAGGCAAGAGAATCACTTGAACCTGAGCAGCGGAGGTTGTGGTGAGCGGTGATCACACCCTTGCACTCCAGCCTGGGTAACAAGAATGAAACTATATTTCAAAAAAAAAAAAAAATGCAGTTTACCCAGTTTCTTTGGGTCTTCATTTTTGAAAGCGGCCATATCATTATACAAGCATACCTCGGAGATGGTGTGGGTTTGGTTCCAGATCCCTGCAACAAAACCAGTGTCTCAATAAAGGGAGTCACAAGAATGTTTTGGTTTCTGGTGCATATAAAAGTTATGTTTACACTATACTGTAGTCTATTAAGTATGCTATTATGTCTAAAAAATGTTCAACATACCTTCATTTGAAAATACTTTATTGCTAGAAAATGCTAATGATCATATGAGCCTTTAGCAAGTCATCATCTTCCTGCCGTGGAGGGTCTTGTCTTGATGTTGATGGCTGCTGACTGATCAGGGTGGTGCTTGCTGAAGGCTGAGATGGTTGTGGCAATTTCTTAAAATAAGACAACGATGATATTTGCCTCATCATTTAACTAAGGCAAGGACTGAATACAACCAACAAATATGTTTTATTTGGCCTACACAATTAGAACAATTTGTCATTGATTGGCAGCATTTAAACACTGACATACTTCACATCAAAATGCAGGCTCTCACCTTCCTTTGAAAAATCAGATCAAGAAACACTGGATCTACATTCCTGAAGAGCAACAGCAGGAGCAGCGGCTGAAACTGATTCGTAGCTGTCCTCGTTGAGCAAGACCTGAGCTTTGCAGTTCACCTGGCCTATTCCCATTTTCTTTGAGGTTCTTGTGGAATTTTGATGTTTGGCTATAAAGAAAGGGGCTTTAAACATGAGCGGAGTGAAGGGGAAAGGGCATCCTTTGGTCTTGTACAGATCTCTGATGGAATTCCAGTTCAACCATGCAAATGGCCCTGTGACTTTGGACAAGTTACTCAATTGATTTCCTCATCAGTAAAATGGGAATAATAATAGCTACATAGTAGAAATTCCTAACAATAAATAAAATAAAATATACTTGGGAGTTGCCTCACAGTAGTTGTTCAATGAATTATTACTTCTCTCGTTTGGCTGACTCTGTATTTTGGGGGGGACTAAGGGTGTTGATGCAGTCAGGTGTAGCAAAATCCTAAGTGGTTTTTGCAATGCCAAGTAGCAACAAAAGTGTAGATGCTATTTCCCTATAGTGCAAGGCAAAGATCTTGGGAGAAAGACGATCTTTCAACATTTTTCTTAGGGGCCACACATAATTAAAATGTTCTTATTAACTGAAGATGAATTTTTATTTTTCAATCAGAAATGAAGACTTTGGATGTTTACATCTATGCACGTTCATCAAGTCACACTGAATCCCAATAAGGGCAGGTTTGGGGTGCCAAGGTTCAGCTTTGTTTCACATAAATTGCACAAGCCAAACTTTCATACCTATAGATACTATTATTAACTATGACCAAAAGACAAGGATAAAAAGCAGAATTAAAGATGCAAAAGATTAGAGAGTCAAGCAACTGATAAGAGGTTAATATCCAAAATATACAAGAAACTCAAACAACTCAATAGTAAGAAAACACATAATACACTTTTAAAATGGGCCAAGGATCTGAACAGACATTTCTCTAAAAAACACATGCAATGGCCAAGAGGTATATCAGAAAATGCTCAACATCACTGATCATGAGAGGAACGCAAATTAAAACCACAATGAGATATCACCTCACACCTGTTACCGCAGCTCTTATCAAAAAGGCAAAAGACAAGTATTGAAGAGGATGTGGAAAAGAGGGTATTCCTGCTCGTTGTTGGTGGAAATATAAATTAGTACGGCCATTATGAAAAACAATGTGGAGGCTGCTCCAAAAATTAAAAAAAAGAACTATCATGATTCAGCAATCCCACTACTGGGTATACATCCAAAGAATATGAAATCAAGCCAGGAGCAGTGGCTCATGCCTGTAATCCTAGCACTTTGGTAGGCCAAGGCAGGTGGATCACTAGGCAGGTGGATCGTGAGGTCAGGAGTTCAAGACCAGCCTGGCCAAGATGGTGAAACCTCGTCTCTACTAAAACTGCAAAAATTAGCCAGATGTGGTGGCAGTCACCTATAATCCCAGCTACTTGGGAGGCTGAGGCAGGAGAATTGCTTGAACCCAGGATGGGGAGGTTGCAGTGAGCAGAGATCATGCCGCTGCACTCCAGCATGGGTGACAGTGAGACTCCATCTCAAAAAAAAAAAAAAAAGTATATGAAATCAGTATGTCAAAGAGATAGCTGCACTCTCATGTTCATTGCAGCATTATTCACAATAGTTAAGAGGTAAAACCAACCTAAGTGTCCAGTGTCCATCAATAAACGGATAAAAGCCTGTGTGTGTGTGTGTATGTATATATATATATATATATATATATATATATATATATGTGTGTGTATATATATATATATATATATATATATATATATATAGAGAGAGAGAGAGAGAGAGGAGAAGAGAGAGAGAGTGGAGAATATTAGGCTGGAATTTAAATTGTATATACACACATAATAGAATACTATCCACGCTTTAAAAAGAAGAAAATCCTATCATTTGGAATAACATGGATGAACCTGGAGGACATTATGGTAAGTGAAATAAGCTAAACATGGAAAGATGAATACTACAGGATTTCATTTATAAGTGGACTATAAAAAAGTTGAATTCATAACAATTGAGAGTAAAATGGTGGTTAGAGGGGCTCAGTTTTCATGAAGGACTGGGGAGATGTGGGCAAAGGATACAAAATTTCAGTCAGATGGAAGAATAAATTAAAGAGGCCTATTGTGCAACATGGTGACCGTAGTTAATAACAATGTGTTATATTCTTAAGAATTGCTAAAATAATAGACTCGAAGTGTTCGAACACAAAAAGGACAAATGTGGAGTAATGCACGTTAATTAGTTCAACTTAGACATTTCGTATAGTATACGTATTTCAAAGCAATCTGTATACAATACATATATTCAATTTTTTGTCAATTTAAAAATAAATTCAAAAAATTAAAGAAACCCAAATGAACTATGGACTACAGTTAATTTTTTTTAAATGAGAGAGCAAAAATTGATGAAAAAGATTTCTGTTTTACAGAAGCTGGGGCACAAACCAGAATGATTTGTTCTGTAGACTTGCCCCTTTTGACATAAAATTTGTATCTCATTTGAGGACCATCCTGTTCAATAATAGCCGCTGACTGGACTCAAATGCCTGCCCTTCACAGTTCTTACGTCATGATTCATATACTCTCCCAGCAACTTTTGACTGTCTGCAATTACTCATGACAAGTGATTCTTCAGGGTATTGTCTGCTTTACCTTTTCAAAACGTTTCCATGGTTCATAGATAAGTCACCTGGTGTATACTGTACTGTCCCCAGCAGTAAAGCCAGGTGTTGAGGGCTCCTCCCAAAATCCTACTGTACTCTGCAGGTTGGCCATTCAAGGTAAGAATCTTTGTAGAACACACAAATAAATTTCATTTGAATACTTCAGTTAATTATAACAATAAACAAATAGAAAAAAACTAGAAGAAAATGTAAGTTAATAGTTAATTGTCTCAGATTGGGCAGGACTATTCAAAGTCATGGTAAAAATTCCAAATAATAGGTTAAAATATTTGATGACACAAACATGTAATTTAATTTTTAAGGGTTAAATAAGAATCTGGAAAAAATAAATGAATAAACCTGAAAAATATGTCACAAATATGAGAATGATTATCTTTCATATGTGATGAACCCATAGATATTGATAATGAAAAAACAAAAGATCTGTTAGAAAAATGAAAAAAGGAAATGAACAATTAATAGAACCAAGGCTAAGAAATAGCTAATAAAGTATTAGAAGTACTCTAAACCTCACCAGTAGCCAAATAATTTTCAATTAAAATAAGAAATCTTTTTTTTTCACCCATCAGATAGATCAAGTTTTGTCTAAATGTTAATACTTACTTTGGGACAGGGTATGGTAAAAAGAACAAACTCATTCACTGCTACATTAGTGTCTTTCTAGAAAGCTAAGACTTTAAAAATTTCCAACATCTTTCAACTTTCCTGTAAAACTGAACTTTTTCAAAATAAAAAATTGAGAGATCAAAAGAAGAAAGAATCCTCACAGCAAAACCAATACATATTTTCTTTCTTTTTTTTGAGACCAAGTCTCACTCTGTCACCAGCCTGGAGTGACAGAGTGCAATGGTGAGATCTCTGCTTACTGCAAACTCCGCCTCCCAGGTTCAAGCAATTCTTCTGCCTCAACCTCCCGAGTAGCTGGGACCACAGGCACATGCCATCAAGCTCAGCTAAATTTTTTATTTTTAGTAGAGACAGGGTTTCACCATGTTGGCCAGGATGGTCTCCATCTCTTGACCTTGTGATCTACCCACCTCGGCCTCCCAAAGTGCTGGGATTAGAGGCGTGAGCCACCACACCAAGCCCATATTTTCTTAAGTAAACACTTCGAACAAATTGTACAGAAGAAAAGATTTCTTACACATTGCTAGTTATGGCTGAGGCACCACTAACAAACGACAGATTAACAACAGAAAAGCATACATATATAAGTTTTACATGATGCAGGAGCCTTCAAAAATGAACACTCAAAGAGACAAGAAAACCTGTGCGATTTTGTGCTAAGTTTGATGAAGTATATAGCTGTGGAGGAGTATGATTGCACAAAGTGGATATGACCTAACAGTGATAAACTGGGGGGAATAGCAAGGCCTATTTATTCGGATTCTTCTCTGTGTCCTTGTGTCTTCAGGGATAAAGATACCCCTCTCCTCCAGGTATAGGAAGGGTACTTCTCCAATGAGAGCCTTACAACCTGCTTCAGAGGAGAAGGGTGGCATAAGGTCAGAGTGACCTTCCTGTTTCTGATGTTTCCTCAAATGCCAGTGTGCCTTATTTGGGGGCAGTATGCTTTGAACCCTGTCTTATATGACATAGATATGTAATTTTTAAAATTCTAAATCTAACCAGTCTTTTAAAGGGATCTAATCTTTTCTCTAAAGTGGAAATTCTCAAAGTGTGGTCTTTGGACCATCAGCAAAAGTATCACTTGGAAATTTTTTAGAAATGCAAATTCTCCCACTTACCCAGCTTTACTGATCCAGAAATTCTGGCGGTGTGGCCCAGCAATACATGTTTTTACAAGCCCTCCAGGTGATTATGAAGCACACTGAGGTCTGAGAACCACTGCTGTAAAGTTACAAAAAACATAATGGATAGAATAATGCATTAAATAATTCTATGAGGATGCAGTCAAATGAAACTAGAATGTGGGAAATTCTATGCCCTCAGTTCTCCATTTTCTTCAACAAATAAATGACTTGAGAAAGGGGGAAAAAAAGGAAGTTATCAAAGGTTAAAGGAAACTTAAGAGCTATAACAACCAAATCAATGGGTGGGTCTTATTTAATCCTGTTTCAATTTTTTGAAAAACATGTTTTGAGACAATATGGAACAATCAAACATCATTTTAAAGAATTATTATTTGTTTTATTGTGTGTGAACATTATGATTATGACTTTAAAACAGCCCTTTTGAAGTCCTTGCCAGTTCAAGATTTTAAAATTAGTTTTCTTAACTAATTTTTTTATTTAAAACTAGTTTTAAAAATAGATGAAGTCAATATGGCAAAATGTTAACAACTATAAAACCTAGGTTATTAAAAATTAGAAATTGAGTTCTTTCTACTTTTCTGTTCTTTTAGAAATTTTCATAGTAAAAAATAGAAACAAGCAAAAACTTCAGATGGTTTAGCCAATAATTTCAATGTTAGAAATTTACCTTAAGAAAATATTCAGTCTCAAAAAGTATTTTTTTTATTTTATATAGTTTAAAGCCTGTAGCACCTGATATTCCCAGGTGGTCTCCCATCCAAATACTAACCAGGCCCCCAAGATCAGATGAGATCAAGAGAAAAGGTTTACTTATAAAACTTTTATGGGCCGGGCATGGTGGCTCACGCCACCCAGCACTGTGGGAGGACAAGGCAGGTGGATCACTTGAGGTCAGGAATTTGAGACCAGCTTGGCCAACATGGTGAAACACTGTCTCTACTAAAACTACAAAAATTAGCCAGGCATGGTGCACACCTGTAATTCCAGCTACTCAGGAGACTGAGGCAGGAGAATTGCTTGAACCTGGGAGGCAGAAACTGCAGTGAGCTGAGATCGTGCCACTGCACTCCAGCCTGGGGACAGAGTGAGAAAAAAAAGAAAGAAAAAAATGACTTTTATGACAGCATTATTTATACTAGCAAATAAATAATTGTTAGAAGGGACCCAAAGATTCAAGATTCAAAAACAGTAGATACATACAATGAGTTATGAGACTTTCATGCCATAGAATGTAACACATTATCTCTAGTGACACACTAAAGATGCTATTTTTTTAAAAGTGAGATACAACAAAATACATAGAGTATGATTCTTGTTTTGTTAAAGTAAAAAACATATCCAAGAAAAAAACACAAGAAGGATTTTCAGGGGCCACATGTCAAAAAAAAAAAAAAAAAAGTCTAGAAGGAACTATATCAAAATGTTAAGTGTAGTTGTCTCTAAACATTGGCGTTACAGATCATGTATTTCTTCTTCTCCAAAACTTTTCACATTTTCCAAATTATCTATAATGTGTATGCACTCTTCAGTAATATAAAAGCATTTTTAATAAAAGCAAAAGAGCCAGGTACAGTGGCTCATTCCCGTAATCCCAGTACTTTGGAAAACTGAGGCAGGAGGATTGGTTGAGCCTAGGAGTTTAAGATCAGCCTGAGCAACATAGTGAGACCCCTCATCTCTACAAAAAACTTTAAAAATTACCTGAGCATGGTGGTCCCAGATACGCAGGAGGCTGAAGTGGGAGGATCGTTTGAGCCTGGGAGGCGATGTTTGCAATGAGCTATGATTGTGCCAATGGACTCCAGCCTGGATAACAGAGAGAGGCCCTGTCTCTAAAAATAAATGAATAAATAAACAAATAGTATTTTTCCATAATGACATAAAAATAAATCACTGTACCATGAAATTAAGACTATTTTTTAGGGGAGAAAGTAAGAGCTTTTCCTTAAGCATTGCAAGGTTCACGCTGATATGCCTGTAACAAAAGACAGATTAGTAAGAGAAAAACATAACAAATTTATGTAACCAAACATTCATGTGACATGGGAAGCTTCAGAAATGAAGACCAAAAGAAGTGGGGAAAAGTGTGTATTTTTGTGCTCAGGTCTGATGAAGAATAGATAGTCATGTAGAAATATGATTGGACAAAAAGGGGATAGAACCTAATGGTAATAAACTGGAGGGAATTTACCAAGGCCTGTTTGTTCAGATCCTTCTCTATGTCCCTGAGTCTTCATTCTTTTCTTCAGGGTATAGAGCAGGACACCTGTCACATGAAGGCCTTCAGGGGAGAAAAGAAGAATTATTTTCATGGCCTCAGGGGAGAAGGATGGGAGCAAATCAGAGACCTTTCTCCTTTTGTGACATTCCTTCAGCTTAAAATACTCAGTATGCCAAGATACCATATTGTGGAATATCATGTTCTGAGCCCCAACACTTTCCTGTTTTTAAAAGCCTAAGAATCATTTTAAGGATAAGCCATTACTTAATGAGGGAGAAAGATTAGTTACCCTTACCCAGTGGAGCACGTATAGTTTATACTACTTATTTGACAGTAATTTTATATATATATATATATATCTTTAGATTGTTATCTTTATATGTCCATATACATATTCATATATATATTCATATATGTACATGGAAATTTATATGTGTGTGTGTGTGTATATATATATCTTTAGACTATTATGTTTATACGTCCATGTACATATTCATTCTATAGCATTCAATATACATTTATTGAGTGATTACTCTTTGTCAACAATGAACAAAACAAGTAAAACTCCCTGCCTTCATGTAGCTTACCTTCTAATGGAGGAAGACAGACTATGAAGAAATCAATTTAAAAATATTTATAGTATGTAAAATAATAAGTGCTGTGGAGAAAAATAAGGCAAGGAAGAGAACAGGGAGTGCTGGGTTGTTGAGGGGAAGGGGGCTTTGCAATTTGGAGTAGGGTAGTTAGTGAAGGCCTAACTGAAAGAGTGACATTTAAGAAAGACCTGAAGGAGTGAAGGAATGAACCACGCTGTCTGTATCTGGGAAAAATCTTTAGGCAGAGAAAATAGCAAGTACGAATGTCACAAGGCAACCCTCACATGGTGCAGTGGCTGACACCTGTAATCCAGCTATTTGGGAGGCTGAGGCAGAAGGATCACTTGAGCCAGGAGTTCGAGACCATCCTGGATAACATAGTGAGACCCTACTTCAAAAAAAAAAGAAGTCACAAGGCAGAAGCATGTCTGAAATATATATCTTGTTTGCCCAAGTTGGCAGCAATTTATTTGAAAGAATCATGTCATATCCCTGCTTCTGTTAACACAGGCCCTGATCATAATGCCTAGAATAGTAATGAGGAAACATTTATTGGTGATTATAATGCAAGAACTAAAAATGATTAGAATCCGTAATCTTTTCCAAAAATCCAATATCACTTTATCTCCCATTTCTTCATAAAGAAGAATTTTTTAACATTAGATCTGTTCAAAGTTGCATTTGCCTTACAAAGTAAAGATGCTTCCTTCTCCAGAAATATTCAAACACACTGAAGTACGAGCAGGCAAGCATGCTCTAAAGGGAGTACAAGTGTCGGATGGTGAGTGAGGTAGACGATGAGAGTCCCTTCCATCATTCAATATTCAACAAATACTACTGAGCAATGAACAAGACCAAAATCTCTGCTCTTCTGTATTCACAATCTTGTCAGCATCTGAATAGCTATTACGAACCTACTAGATTGGCAAATAGTCAATGCTAATCAAAAAACAAGAAATCCCCCTTCTTTAGGAGTGAGCAATTTTTTTATATTGTTATCTGCTTTTCCATACTAAGAGAAAGAAAGTGCCTTTTCCCCCCAGAAGTTCCAGTATTTACTCTATTTCTTTTTTAAGAAAGAGAGAAAGAAAGAAAGAGAAAGAATAAAAGAGAAAAAGGAATGAAGAAGAGGAAGAAAGAGTAAAAGGAAGAGGGAGAGAGAACGGGGGTGTTGCTTTATTGCCCGGGCTAGAATGCGGTCTCAAAATGCGTATGCCTGTAATTGTGTTTAAGAATAGAGACATGAAAAAAACATGAGGGAAGAAAATAACAAACAAGCAGCCAACCAATATTTCATTTAAACCTGTAAATAGGTGTGATGTGGTACTGGTAAGAGTGTACATTTTTTGTATTTAAAGTGGAGAGTTCTATAAATGTTAATTAAGTCTACTTGCTCCGGATCTGAGTTCAAGTCCTGGATATCGATGTTAACTTTCTGTCTCATTGATCTGTCTAATATTGATGTTGAAGTCTCCCAGTATTATTGTGCAGGAGTCTAAGTCTCTTTATAAGTCTTATATATCTGGGTATTCCTGTATTGGGTGCGTATATATTTAGGATCTTTAGCTCTTCTTGTTACATTGATCCTTAGGAGTGAGCAATTTATAAAGTCATTCCTGTGTTCCTCTACTTTTTAAGAGAATTTCTTATTCATATTTAAACTCCAGAATCTGGTATAAAGATCTTTACTAATTGCTGATGAATACATTATCTTGAATAAACTCCATATTCTCTGGATATGGAGAATTAACTACCAATTTCTTAGTAGTTAATTATGTCATTAACAGAAAAGTGAGTAAGGCATAACCACAAACAGCAATCACATATTGAAAATGTATTTACAATTAATTTGGTTCTTTTTTTTTTTTTACATTAAACATGATCCTGAGGCAATGGCATTGATTTCACATTAAATATTGCCTGCATTGAAATTGCCAAAAGAAATATCAATCCTTATTTACTCATATATTCCTTTTTTTAAGGCTAATCTTGTGTTCTTAGTAGGAGTCTCCACTGGTTAAACTGGAGATAATTAAGTAATAGTGTTAAATGTAATAGCATAGAGTTAACAAACAATAGCATAGAGTTAACCAAATGAACATTAATATTCAAAGAGTAAACAGACCAAATACCTGTGGGGAAAATAAGATGAATGTTCATCATGGATGTATTTGCTAGAATGAGGGGACGTTTTAAAGAAAGTTTATCCTTTCTCACATAACAAGAAGGGAAGGGATTCAGGTCAGGGGTAGCTCTGCTCTACACAGTCATTCAACGACTCAGTTGATACTAGCTCTGCCATCTTCAACACACGCTTCCAAGGCATCATTCCTGCAGTCAGCCAGAAAGAGGAAAGGGTATGAGGATCATAACTGGAAGGTTTTAAGGGCCCGACTTGAAAGTGTTACATATCACCTCCCTTACATTCCACACCGCAAAGCCACATCTAACTTCAAGAGAAGCCAGAAAATATAGTCAAGCTCTGGATCCAGGAAGAGAAGACTGTATTTTACAGACTATAGGTTATCTCTGACATAACAGAATTGCAAATGAAACCTTAATTCTCTAAAATAGTTTTCTCCCTAGAATATTTGCCAGTGTTTAGGCCCCAGTTAAATGTGCATACTAGAAAAGACTCCTCCTGAACATGGCCTCGGAGTTCACAATTTATGAAGGGATTGTGTTGCACAAGTTCACTTGTGAGTTTACTAAAATATATTTTCTGATAGAAGAATAATAACAGACCAACTCACTACATAGGATAAATTAGTTATGCTATGTAATTTATCTTATGTAGACAAACACTATGAAACCTGCTGAGTTTTGGACATAGTATAGGAGAAGAATGAAATTTCCTCTCCTACTCATGGGAAAAACAAAAAGGCTGATCTTAAAAAGCAAGTAGTTTAATTCAACACCTTTTTACCTAGTTTCCATTTCCCAATCATTAGTCTTGTCAAGGTCGCCATCCTTACTTTTTCAATGTTAGTTAAGTGAGGCAGTGGGAGTAGAGAAAAAAATGCCGCCATTCTCATCTGAATGCTGAAGTAGAGGATTTGTATTTTTAAAAGTTCTTTCACAGATAAGCTTATAATTGTTAACATTTCTTGAATATTTACCCTATAACAAAACTGTGTTCTCCAAACTTTATTTTGCTCATTTACAAAATGGAGACAATAATATTAACACTGGTCTTCTGAAGTTATTATAAGGATGAAATGAGATAATGCCTGTAAAGCGCCTTGCACCTTGCCTGACATTAATAAATTTACAAAATAAATGTTAGCTATTATTTTCCTAATTAGTTTATTATTACTCAGTGAGAGAGTGAAAGTGTGAAGAGCTCATTATCATTCAGCTCTGCTCCCTGCTCCCCCAGCAACCTATCTTTCCAACTTACAAAGGAAATGACAGTCACACTTTTTTCAATGTTGACATTGGTTCTCGATGCTAATGTACCTGAAGTGCCTGCTAAAAATGTAAATTCCCAGGCCTCACAGTCAGAATTCCCCATTCAGTCAGAGGTAAGCACTGCTGCCACATTGAACAACACCAGGGGGCATCATTCACATGGTATTGCATATAAATGGTGCTTCCTGAAGTTTTGCAAATTTGTAGTTCTGAAGCTGAAGGCCAGGAAATTATATTTTTAACAAACACACAGGTGATACAGATCATTCTGGGATTGAGACTTTGAGAAAGACTGTTCTAGAGGGACTGTTTAAAATGCAGGGACCTGAGAAAGAACTTGTTCCACTGGCTAGTTCAGTGTCTAAAGCAGATGTAATCAAATATCGACGAAAACAACATTTTAAAAGCCTGATCACAGCTTTGTTATCCAGAACTCTTACATGTAGCCGAATTCACTGGAACTGGACTTTCACCTGTAATCTCCTTCCAAAGGCTTCACATGGCTCTCTAGACATTATCTCATTAATCCTCAGGACAGATCTGTGAGACAGGTGGCAGACAATGGACTTTTCATTACAGGTAGCTGGGGGCATGAGTAGGGTTCCTGGTCCCAGAAGACTGCATCAGTACCTAGATGGGTCTTTTGCAGTCTCCCCAGTCTTCATCTATGAAACACTGAGCTTCTACTTTTTACTGGGGAGATCTTCATCAATTCCCACATAAGAAAGGTTGTTAAGAAGGTAAATTTCATTTATCTCTCGATTCCATTCATTCACAAATATTTAATAGCTACTGCTCAACAGAACTAATACTTTTTGGAAGTAGATGGATGTTGAATTATTAAATGCACAAATAAGCAACTATATACTGAGCAAATCTCTGTAGGACCCTAATGGATAAAGAAAACACATTAATTGGGCATTAATTAATGAAGGAAACCACTACTGTCACAAGAAGAGGGTCTTGGCTTTTTCTACAAGACTCCAAGAAGT
The DNA here is from genome assembly GCF_001604975.1 of Cebus imitator. Taxonomy (NCBI): domain Eukaryota; kingdom Metazoa; phylum Chordata; class Mammalia; order Primates; family Cebidae; genus Cebus; species Cebus imitator. Next base: position 2,456,589 of record NW_016107450.1, on the reverse strand, counting down.
GTATATTATATTTAAGACCAATGGTCAGAGCTTCAGCAAGACAGATTTTGGTTGGAAATAAAGAAGATCTTATGAACAGAGTGATCCAAATGTTGCCTCTGGAGGAAGAGAATTTCTCTTCTTAGGAGATGTGTAAACATAGGCTAATTGCCACTTCAAAGAGACATTATAGATATTATTCCCATATGCCAAGAATGTTCTCCTGTTCTTTGCTAAACCACAACATCACACTTCTGCTTTGACTTCAGATTTCAACCTAAATATCACTTCATCAGAAACATTCTTTCAGACTCTCCACGCTAAGACCCCCCATTGCATATTGCCTTAGCTCCTAAAGTTATAAGTACTCTTTCACAGTACTTATAACTTTAATTAAATGACCGATTATGAAATAATTAATGGAATATAAGTTTTTACAGGGCAGAGACCATGTGAGTTTTTTTTACCCACCTGGTGCCCACCAGCATCTGGCACATGTTAGATGCTCAGTAAACATTTGTTGAATGAATGAATGAATGAATATTGACGGATGATTGGACCAGATGCGGATTCTCAGAACTAACCCAGCTGAAGATGATGTTAACTTCCCCTGCTAAACTGACTCGAGAATTTTAGAGCTAAACCATGTTCTTGGGGCCTTTCATCCACCTGTTAAAGCATCCACTTCATTGCACACTCATTCTCACTTTACCTATTCCTTTGTTAGCAAGCAGCTCAGTGTAAAACCTCAACCATGCTGGTCCATCCTTATGCTGGAAACTGCACGGCAAGGACTAGCATTCATTTCCAAAACCCTTGGCTTCTCTGCACCAATTCATTTCATGTTCATCCATGGGCTTTGGCCTGCCTATCTCCCTTGTCCATCTGTTTGGACAGCAATGTGTCTGCCTATGGGTGGTTAGATCCTTGGCAAGGGATAGAGTCTCCAAACAATGCAAGAGGTTTACATGGGCAAGCTCCACTGCTTAGTCAGAGACATCTGTCTTATGGGGAGGGCCGTCTCTCTGAAAACCTGGGTGACACATGCCCCCTTTACACTTGGTTATACCTATAGACATGCAGATGCCCAAACCAGAAGAAAAATCAAAACTCAAAAGGAAAATAAAAAATAGTCACAAAACATTGATTTGACAAACATGACTGACAGCCCATTCTGGGCTGGGCGGTGTGGGTAGATGCTAGGGGTACATGACTTACAAACCGAGAAAGAGCAAAGTGTTAAGTGTGGCATATAGAGGAAGTTATGAGAGCACAGAGAAGGGATGAGGATACTTGATATACCTAAATAGTCGCTGGAAAAACTTAATATATATAAGCAGAAAACTGAGTTTTCAGCATGTTGTGTTCTATTAGGCAGCAGAGGAGAAAAATGAACTATGGCAGAGAGAAAACAGCTGAATCCAGAACCCAAGATGTAGCCATGCCCATCCGTGGCAAGCAAGCAAATGGCAGGACTTCATAAGAGCTATGCCAAGGAGATGCAGCCTCTTTCATTTAAGATAAAAATAAACATTTTCATTCTAGTTATTTGGGATAAAAGAAATGTGGCAGTGTGGGTATGAGGAGAAGTGAAGTGCTCTGAGTAGGCACGGCTGCTTCCAAGAATAATGTCAATACCTACACGCATTCCCAGATGAGTGCACACACACAGCCCCTACCTGGCACAGCAGCACTGCCTGCCATGGGCAATGTTCACAGAGTGCTAAGATGGGAAGGAGCCAATTAGTATGGCATGTATAATTTTGGCCAAAAAAAAAAAATGTTATTTCAATGGGGTTTTTGAATGAGCCAGGGACCTTCAGAATGTGAAATCCTGTTTATAAAAACACATAGCCCTTTTAGAACGACCAAGATAGCAGGGCCTTATGAACTCCAAAACGAATTAAACCATAAGGTGGTAAATGAAAATGAGAATGAAGAAAATGTAAAGTAAAAATCATCAAGGAGCAGGAAAGGGGAGAATGTTATGATGAAGACCAGAAAAACAGAAACCGAGATAAAGAGAATCTAATGCCCCCACCTTCATGATGCTTTTATTCATCAAAGGGGGACAAGCAACAATTACAATCAATAAGTAAATTAACAAATGGTACGATTTTCAGAAGGTGGTAAAATTAGAGTATGGGGAGGCAATCTTAGGCAGATGGCCAGGGAGTCCCTATCTGTGGAGGTGACGTTCGAGCTGAGATCTGAATGATGAGAGAGCCATGCACATAACTAGGAAAAGAGCAGAACAGGCAGAAAGAAGAGAACGTGTAAAGGCTCTGAGGCAGGTGAAAGCGTGGTCTGTTCAGAGAGCGGCAAGGCCAAGGTAGCTGGAGCACGGGGAACAAGGAGGATGTGGCAAAAGGCAAAGTTGCAGTGAGGTAGGCAGGGCCAGGTCACAGAGGGCTGGGCAGCCATGGAGAGAAGCTTGGATTTTGTTACCAGTAAAATGGAAAGCGATTGGAGGACTTACAAGTAAGGGAATAATGTGATAGGATGTATAGTTTGGAAAGGTTATGCTGCCTGTGGCATGAAAAATAAACTGTAGGAAGGCAAGAGTAGAACCAAAGAGACCTATTAGAAATGTATTGCAATAGTCCAGGGAAAGGCTAATGGAAGATGGTGAGAGATGGTCAGATTTAGACTATATTATGAAGAAATATATTTCATATTCTTAACTACCATGCTACACGTTTTACTTCTTATAGATTATTTTATACTCTCTATCATGCTTTTTGGCCTGATCTCCTTAGCTCGTGATAATTATAACTTATTTATAAAATTCTATGTGTTATGATTAATTCATTTAGTTAGTATTTATGTGTACCTATTATACCCCAAGTGCTACAGTAGTTCTTAGGTAGACAAAAATTACAAAGCACTTTTTCACAAAACACGTCATTTAATCCAACAATCTTGTAAGATAGCTGATGAGGATAATATTAATGCTTTTTTACAGATAAGCAAAGTAAGGCTCAGAGAGGTTAAATAATTTGCCCAAAGCCATGGGGATAGTCAGAGCACAGCCAAGGTTCCCTGACCCCTCAATCAATGTCCTTCTACCACACTACCATGTATCCTGTGTCTTCTCTGCTTTGAGCCCATGGCATTGTACCGTAGATAACAAGTGCTTATGCAAAGTACATGATCAATAACTGTGAAGCTGAGGACAACAATGCCATCTCTCTGCCTTCGATGTGTTGATTTGTCTATTTGTGTAGTTAATGTATTTCTCACCCTGCCAAAATGCACCTTAGACTTATCCTATGTAGATTTTACCAAGAAATTAACAGTTAGAAAAGACCAGAGCTCAATTTTTTGCATCTGGACAGGTTAGTCATGATTCAATTAAAAGCTATCTTACTGAGTACATACCATGTGCCATAAATATTTACTGGAAGAATGAATAATCTTATGTAGAATTATGTAAAATAATAATCCTACATAGAATAATCCTGTATAATAATCCTATTCAGAATTATATAAAAGTAAGCTGCTATTATCACCGTCTAGTTGGAGAAATAAGGTCTTATTTTATAAGACTATCAAATAATATGTGATAAGTGCAGCACTCTGGCATAGCAGTTAAGAGTGCAATATGCATTTGCCTTTTTTTTTTTTAAGATGGAGTCTTGCTCTGTCACCCAGGCTGGGGTGCAATGGTGCGATCTCAGCTCTGCCTCACGGGTTCAAGTGATTCTCCTGCCTCAGCCTCTTGAGTAGCTGGGATTACAGGTGCGCACCACCATGCCCGGCTAATTTTAGTATTTTTAGTAGAGATGGGGTTTCACCATGTTGGTCAGGCTGGTCTCGATCTCCTGACCTCGTGATCTGCCCACCTCGGCCTCCCAAGGTGCTGGGATTACAGGCATGAGCCACCGCGCCCGGCCTCATTCACTTTTTTAAGGTTCTGGGGATAGAAGTGAACAGGAAAAATGGTTTCTGCTGTCTTGAAGTTTCCGCTCTGGCCTTCTCTCATAACTGCTACTCTTAAAAGCCTTGGGCACTTCCTAAGGTTCTCCATAATTTATAATAACTGCTATCACTTACTGGATGATTACTAAAATTAGTGTGTTTGATCCTCTCAACAACCCTATGAAGAAGGTAGCATTATTATCAATCCCATTTTCCAGATAAGAAAACTAAGGCACAGAGAAGATCACACAGCTAACAAGTAGTAGAACTGGCTTTGTATCCAGGTGTCTGGCTACAAAGCTCACATGCTTAGCCAATATGCAGCGGGATATCCAGGTTGTGCAGGACATGAAGCTCATACAATTCTAGGAGCTCTCTTTGAGAAAAAAGAACACAACACTACAAACACAAAATTAGGTACAGGGCCTTGGAAGGGGCCCATGAAAGATTTGCATTTTATAAGATTCACAGTAAATCTGCCTTCGGCTTCACGGTAAACCCATCTGTGCCTCTATGAAATACCCTAAGCATGAGTTCTGTTGTTAAAATAAAGACTGCCCTGGCCGGGCGCGGCGGCTCAAGCCTGTAATCCCAGCACTTTGGGAGGCCGAGGCGGGTGGATCACGAGGTCAACAGATCGAGACCATCCTGGTCAACATGGTGAAACCCCGTCTCTACTAAAAATACAAAAAATTAGCTGGGCATGGTGGTGCGTGCCTGTAATCCCAGCTACTCAGGAGGTTGAGGCAGGAGAATTGCCTGAACCCAGGAGGCGGAGGTTGCGGTGAGCCGAGACCGCGCCATTGCACTCCAGCCTGGGTAAGAAGAGCGAAACTCCGTTCTAAAAAAAAAAAAAAAAAAAAGACTGTCCTAACCCAAATACCTAGAAGGTGGCTGAGTGAAGAGAGCAAGGAAATAAGCATTATCATTTTCCAAATGTGAAACTGTAGATAGGACTTTCTGGTGCTCCACGTCAAGTCAGTGAGCATTCATAAAGCACCTGCTATGTGCTGAGCATTATGCTAATATACTAACTTGCAGAAAATACAAAAGCCTGCAATCCCAGCACCTTGGGAGACCGAGGCTGGTGGATCACCAGGGTTAAGAGTTTGAGACCAGCCTGACTAATATGGTGAAACCCTGTCTCTACTAAAAATACAAAAAAAATTTAGCCAAGTGTGGTGGCATGCGCCTGTAGTTCCAGCTACTCAGGAGGCTGAGACAGGAGAATCGCTTGAACTCAGGAGGCAGAGTTTGTAGTGAACCAAGACTGTGCCTCTACACTCCAGCCTAGGCAACAGAGCAAGACTCTGTCTCAAAAAACCAAAATGTATACATATCTGTAGACATACTCTCAAGAAGCCACTTTATGTATCCAGCGCTATGTAAATGCAAAATGAGACTAATATGACACAGTAGCTGCCCTTGAGAAATTGAATGATAATAAACAAATAAGCATTTAATACTTACTGTATAAATGGCATTTCTATAAGCGGATTACAATTCATGAGTTAGATACTGATATTACCATCATCCTTATTTTACAGACCGGGAAACAGATCAAGGGGTGGCAAAGCTTGGATCTGAATTCAGATGTGCTCATTCTCGAGCCATATTCTTACCTACTCTACTGCTCTTCTCCAGTCATTCTGGAAACATGAAACAATTGGAGATCTGAAGCTTCAAAACTCCCACCAAGCACCATCTCCTCCATGAAGCCTTCCCTGCCCACCCCACATGGCTCAGGTTTCTCTCCACAAATGTGAATAAGTCCCTGTTGCCTCCTTTCTTAGACCACGGGCTTCTTGAAGGCTTATGTCCCAAGAACCTGGTAGGTATTCATCAAACATTTGAGATATCAATGAATAAAGGAGCAATACATGTTAGAGTATGGTCAAGTGGTCTGTTGGTTCTACGGTAAATAATTGATCTGCTGTAAGTTTTAGATGAGACTTGAGCATGAAACTAAGATTACAAAAGTGGAAGGGGAAGGAAAATATTTCAGGGGATGGAAACAGCCTGAGCAAAAGGGCAGCAATGGGAACGATCATGCCATGAAAAATGCATTTCTTCCCCACTGCTTCTGTAATGAACTACCACCAAATGAGTGGTTTAAAACAACACACATTTATTTTCTTATAGTTCTGGAGGTTAGAAATCTAAAATCAAGGTGTCAGAAGGGCTGTGTTCATTCTGCAGGCTCCAGTGGATAATCCGTTTCCTCTCTTCTTTCGGCTTCTGAGGCCATTTGCATCCCTAGACTCGTGGCCCCCGCCTCCCACCACTCCAGCTTCTTGCTTCCATAGTCCCATCTCCTACGATTGCCTTGACTCTCCTGTCTCCCTCTTAAAAGAACCCTTGTCATTATATTATTGGGCCCACTCAGACAATCTAGGATAGCCTTACCATCTCAGGATCCTTAAACACATCTTCAAAGCTCCTTTTCCTATGCTAGGTAATGTATTCACAGGTCCCCTAGGTTCTGGGGATTAAGATGTAGACATCGTTGGAAGGCCATTATTCAGCCAACCACAAAATGGAACAATAAAAGCACACTCCATGCTCTGCAAAGGTTCTGTCTCTGTGAGGCCACAAGCTTAATGGATAGAACATGAGCCAGGCTTCTTTCCAGGGTTAGGCCTCTGGGCCTGTCCTAATAGACAACAGAGAGGCACCACACAGTGTTAAGAAGGATCAAGTCACTAAGAAAATGATGTTTTTAAAAGATTTATTTGTCAACCATGTTGTTACTTGCTTCAATTGAAGACATCTTTTTTCAACATGATAATAATAATTGGTTGTATATAGGGTTTTATTTTTATAAAAGTTTCACATATAAGCCTATCTAGGAGATATCATTATTTCCATTTTAAAGATGAGGAAACTGAGTTCAGAGAGGTTGAGTACCTTTTTTTTTTTTTTTTTTTTGAGACAGTCACCCAGGCTGAAGTGCACTGGGACAGTCTCTGCTCACTGCAACCTCAGCCTTCCAAGTTCAAGTGATTCTCCTGCCTCAGCCTCCCAAGTAGCTGGGACTAAAGGCACCCACCACCATGCCTGGCTAATTTTTGTACTTTTAGTAGAGACAGGGTTTCACCATATTGGCAAGGTTGGTCTTGAACTCCTGACCTCAGGTGATCTGCCCGCCTCGGCCTCCCAAAGTGCTGGGATTACAGGCATGAGCCACCATGCCCAGCCCTGTTGACTGACTTTTTCCGGAAGATTTTATATACTTATCCTACACATGAGAGAACAGAGCTAGATAATTTGAGGAGGCAGTGTTGTGCCTGGGGTAAGTTTGTACTTACCCCGGTAAGTACAAAAGGCTTTGGAAACTGACCAGAGTCCAAATATTAATTCTGCCCTTTACTCACTATGTGACTTTGACCAAGTTATATCACTTCTCTAAATTTCATTTCCCTTATCTATAAAATGTGACTAATAATAGTGCCTACCTCACAGGTTTTATGAGGATTAAATAAGATAATGCTAGTAAAGAAAGTACTTGGCACAGAGCAATCGATAAACAGTAGCTACTATTATTATAAATACCACCTCCTTTCTGTGACATCTCTCTCAGATGAGACCATCTAGCTCATACTTTAGATCAGCGTACATTTCAACACAGGAAGATTCAAAACTGAATTTAAAAGAAGCTATTAAAGATGGGTTTCACAGTATCCTAGTACATGGGCTTTCTAGTTCCTCCCAATTAAAAAAAATTAAATATCTTCATAATGTGTATTAGGCAACGCCCTAAACGTATGTTAATAATTTAAATTCCAACTCTATTGTTTTCAGTGTAATTTCCTATAAACCATAGTTATTCTTCAATCAAGGTCTGATTTTGTTCGGATGGGTTACACGGTGAAAGACTAAATAAGGTACATATAGTTCTGTGGTCAATCTGCATGAATTGGTTTGTAAACTTCAGTGGACAAGCAAGCGCTTGCCAAGTGGTCTGAATTAACCTTTACTTTGTGCCCATCTCTAGGAGGAATGAATGAACACCAGTAGTCTGCTGGTCTGCCTGGCCTGCCTGATGTCTGGCATCCAGAGACTTTTCTTGGCTGACCTTTTGGAGAATGTCCAACATTGAGAAAATGGAATCCAAAAGAAGACGCAGAATCGGGCTCCGTGTTTTCAGAGACTGCACCACATTGGTCACTGGAGTTAAATGTGTTCATATCCATCGGCTCTGTGCTCTGTCACGCAAAATATTAAAATGAAATGCTAGGAGAACAGTTTGAAGCAATCCTTCCTGTTCCTGAAAATCACCTTTAGCTGCTGAGAACGCTGGTAATCCCTTTGTGGCTTACTGGGGGCACATTTATCAGTGAGGCAGCTAAGCCAATTGTGGCTGCATTCACAGGTGACCGTGCTGTTTGCCTGCCTTCCCAGAGATACAAGAAATAAAACCAAACTGATAGAGAGGAGCTGGCATTGCGAATTCACCCAAGAGAGGAGCCCAGGCCAGACTTCTGTTTTTATGGACAGGAACATTCGGTCCTTAGCGGCCTTCCCTCTGAATTCACAGGCTCCTCATACGATGCAAGCCACAATTCTGAAAAATAAAAGGGGATCTCAAGCAGAAAAAGAGATTACAAATAAGCATCATTCGACAACAATAACCAAAAAATAAACCCTGGCAGCCACTGTGCCAAGCGGCCCTGGCGGATGCCAGTCTTGCCGTCTCAGTTCCTGAGACAGTAGCACAACAAATTATCTGGTTTCTTAAATCCAGTGGGCTCTGACCACAGACACAGGAGAGCAAGCGGCATTTAAATGTGAAAAGCTGTTACTGATAGAGCCCTGCTGGCAGTTACAAAAAGTACTTTTTACATATAAAAAGCATGTTTGGCAAATTCCGCTGTTTTTGCTGCTAAGTTATACAATGTTGTAACAGACAACAAAAAGCAACAAATTAACACCTATCTTTCCATTAACAAATGTCCCCACAGATCCGTTCATAGTTTTTAGATTTCCTTTAGAAATCAGAGAATTTGAAGTGAAAAAAAAATCCCATTACTGTTCTGTTGCTCCTGAAACACCTCTTTTTAAAAAAAAAAAAAAAAAAAAAAAAAAAAAAAAAAAAAAAGCAATAACTAAAAACATGTTTTTAAAAGTCAAAATCAAAATAAAGTGTTAGGCTCAGATCACATGTATAGTAATATGAGTTATTTCCCTTCGCGTTAGACCGTTTACCTTTTCCCACCATTTAGCCTGTTTTTTTTACAGTTCAATACATATTTTTCCAAGCTCCACTTGGCCAAACAAAAGAGTTTAGCCTCAGTGTTATTCCTCTGACAAATATCCTTATGGTCTTGCACATGTGAGAGCCATTGATAAACAAATTAAAATTCTGTCCCAGCTCAGAGCTCAGCTGGCCCATTTTATCTTGCAGTATGGGTTTGTAAAGGTCTGGGTGTCTGTCATCCTCCCCTAACCTTGTCTTTGTCAAAGGGATACAAAAGCCTGCCCGCTCGGGGCCCTTACGATACTGATTAGTGTGAGTGACAAAGTGGTGCTGCAAGTCCACTCAGCCTTTCATAATAAATCTATCAAAGAGTAATAGAATTCCATCAATCCTGCATCATCCCCGAGGGTCGCTGGGCTGGGATGGAAAGTGTGTTCCGTTGGGATTGTACAACTGTTATTATTCAATTACACTCTTTTCTTCCTAGTTAAAGACCATGATATCATTATCACTTAATGAATACATATAATTGGATCTGGACTCTATGTTTGGCTGATGAATACCACTCACTATTCATTCAGTCTCAGCTCATCTTCCGACCATTTATTATAGACTTTTGGCTGAAAACCATGATGACAAAGGGAATTTGAAATTAGCTGCGATTTTATTCAATGCTCAGTTAGACACAAAGACAAAATAAAATTTCGATGCCTAAATGAGTTGAGGCTGAATTAAGAAGTTTTGCCTAACTCAGCAGTCTCTGATTTATGCATACTTAATACACACACAACATCGGCAATCTCTCTCACACACATATATACACACAGAGTTAGCCACAAAACTGTTTAAAATGTTCAATAACTTCTAAAAATAAGTTTTATTTTTGAAAATTTTGAAGTGTTTTAATGTCATGAAGGGAAGATTTACTATTTTAGTCTCATTTAAAAAACATGTATTAGCTGTAAAAGTGTCAACACACAAACACTTACACTCACGCATGCACACAAAAATCTTCAATTCAACCCTAGCCACCAAACACAATTTTATGATTAAATAATATTTAAATTTGACAAAGCAAAAGTGCTTCCAATACAGTATATTTATTACATCTAATATCAAGTCCATCATTAAGTTTCATCATACAGTGTGCCCCCAAAGGAAACTAGCCCTCCTATTCATATTGTTGGGAGTAAATGTAGCATACCTCCTTTGGATCACTGGTGAACAGGCTACCTCATTAATCCTAGTTAGTAGATGCTGCCGGGCATGTGGAGCCGCCAAATCCAGATGCTACCCACAGAGGCTCTCCAGGCAGTTAGGGAATCACGGAGTACCACCTCAAGCCTTCCATACATCACTTCAAATTAAATTTACATTAAGTGCTACTCCATCAGAGCTGAGAGAAGCTGACATCTTTGGAAAATGCAGATGATAATCCATTAAATCCTATTATATACATGTCTTCTAATTTTACTTAAGCCCATGCATACCAAAGTATGAGTTTGTGTTAAAAATTAAAGACCCTTTTACTAGAACAGAAGACTTTATGAACTGTTGACTTTGGGAGCTTTTATTAGAGGGGCAGGCTAGTCTATCAAGACAAGTAGACTTTTTCTGTACAAATCCTAGTTAAATATTTCTTCTGAGGCTTTGTGTCAGTTTTTGTTTTAAAACATATCCTCTCTCCCCCTTCTCTGTCATCCTCCAGGCTCTCCAAATAACATGGTCCTTTTCAACCTCCATACAGTGCCCTAATAATGTCTGAATTAAATGTTATGAATGAGACGGTGAAACACATATTGTCTCCTTTTGCAATTAAGAAAATATTTGCTGGCAGCTTCCAAACTGGCAACAAGAAGAAGATGCTATAAAATCATCACAGTGAAAAGCTAAGGTTTAATTAGCCTATTATCACATATGTTAATCCCTTTATATTTTCATAGTCCTTAGTCACAGCTACTTTTACTTTGATTAGTCTCTTCTAATTTCATAGCAGTGATCTTATTATTTTTTATCCTACGCACTTAAATTTTTACATTTAGCTGCAGTCTTTTATGTTGACATTTCTGTGTAATTTGTTTTTCTATAGCTAAAACCTGAAATTATCTGAAACTGGAAAATATTCGGAAGACCATGAAAAATGATGGCTATTTGGACAAAAGATTCTACAGCAAGCCAGAAAACTTCTACCCAGAAATAACACACACACACACACACACACACACACACACGAACACACACACAATTAATTTAAAAGCTATTTATCAAACCTTTTAAATTTTAATCACAGTTTGCTTTCCCTACACTGGATTTTTATACATTAAATCCATTTATTTAAGAATGTGCCACTGGATATGTCTATATTTCAATAAAAGTGCTCTTTATTGAAAAGAATTAGAGCCCTTCACTCAAGCCTGAAGTTTTTTTACATCTATCACTTTTCTCAGACAATAATTCAATTCATTTCTGTGCTGGCTTCTATTTATGGCATTAAAGGATTCCACAGGTATCAGTTTAATCAAAGCTTACTTATAGCAAAAATCTTTCACATACATACTATTATAATTCTATTTTAATAATTCTTGTTTTTGAAAAAAAAGTGAGTCTCCTAAAGTTGACTAATACAGAATAATAAAAGTACCTACCTCATAAAAGATTCGCAAGGATTAATATTAATGTATGTAAAGTGTATGGTGTATACCAGCTTTCTATAAATGGTTGCATTTGTTTTTATGTGTTGGAAAAAAAAAAAAAGCTCTCCTAACATATTTGGGATTAACTTAGTGAAATTTTTACTTTAACACATGTAAATAATTGTTCACTGTTTTTGCCAAAATATTTATTAAATTCTAGACTCTGCCCCCTTGAATTTAGGGAGGATACTGCATGAAATCCATAGTAATAATCACTGATGATTAAACCCTGCACTATTGTCTTGTGCTCACTTCCAAGGAGCCACTTGAAAACAAGTATGGCAGGTTTCACAGAGAATTATCCCAGCTTTGTCACTTCCCTTTCTGCAAGTTCCAAATCCCTATCAAAGAAGGTCAAAGGGGAGATAATAAACAAGGCTCCATAGGGATGCACAGAGAAAAACAAATCTGATTCCATGTTCTGGAAGTCCTTGAACAAGTCCTAGCTTCACAATCTCCTATATCAAGTTGCCTACTTGACATTTTCCTTTCGATATGTTAACCTCAACTGTCCAAAATCAAACTCTTGATTGCCACCCTGCCTAAGCTTGTTCCTCCCTCTGTCATCCGTGTCTCAATGATACCACCACCTACCCAGTTGCTCATACCAAAAATACAGGAGTCGTCCTTGATTTTCCTCCTTCTCTCACAACTCTCATACAATTTATTATGAAATCCTGTAGGCTCTACTCCCAACTCTACTACAAATACATTCTTTCTTACTGTAAGGTAAGCCATCATCGTCTCTCACCTGCTTTGCTACAAGAGCCTCCGACTTCCATGGCTCCACTCTTTCTGCACACAGCAGCCAGATCTTTTTAAAAATGAAATAATTCCCACATGTAAAAAAGCAAAAAAGTATGAATACCCATGGGTCCATCACCTAACTTTAAAAAATATTATCATATTTGCTTCAGCTCTTTTTCTTTAAGAAATAAAATATAACTGAGGGATCTGTGTATCCATCCCCAGTTCCATTCACATTTGCTCACTGTAGAGATAATAATTGTCCTAAATTTAGTTAATTTAGTGATTTCCATTTCTATAAATGGCATTTTACTTTTATTACAAATTCATGCATATCATTTGGGATTGAGTTAATCTGAATGTAACAGAAAACCCAAACAATAGGGGTTTATAAATAAATGGGAGTTTATCATTTTTACATAATTGGGAGACTTGGGGTGGACAGTTGAAGCAATGAGGTTGGTTTCTTGTCTCAAAGACTCGAGATAAATCATTTGGGATTTTCTTGGTTTTCCCCTAATGGTTGCTCCAGCTTCAATCATTTGTGATCCATTTTGGGGCAAGAGAAAGAAAGAAGAGCTGACAGCAAAAAATTACATCAGCTGAGTCTCTCCTACCTAACCACAACTTCTTTTTTTTCCTTTTTTGAGACAAGGTCTCACTCTGTTGCCCAGGCTGGAGGGCAGTGGTGCAATCTCAGCTCACTACAACTTCCATCTCCCGGGCTCAAGTGATCCTTCCACTTCAACCTCCCAAGTAGCTGGGACTACAGGCACACACCACCATGGCTGTCTATTTTTTGTATTTTTTTGTAGGGATGGGGTTTCGCCATGGTCCCCAGGCTGGTCTCAAATTCCTAGGCTCAAGTGATCTGCCTGCCTCAGCCTTCCAAAGTGCTGAGATTACAGGCACGAGCCACCATGCCCAGCCTCCTAACCTCTGCTTACATTCTTTCTTCAGAATCATGACATAACCTATATCTGCAAGAGAAGCTGAAAAATAGTTTTCTACTTGGACATATTCCCATCACAATAAAAGTAAATTTCTGCCATTATGGAAGAAAAGGAGACAAGATATTTGATAGATAACTCAGTCTTTTCTACTATATGTACCCTTAAGATATTTATTTGAATGACTTTAAACTTTATATAAATAACATCACACATAAATTCTACTGTATATTACTTACAATTTCTCCTTTTGATCAACATTATATTTTTGAGATTTAACTATATTGATATATAGAACTAATTTATTCATTTCACTATTTCAAAATATCCCCCTATGAATATATCACAACAGATCAATTTATTAATTCATTCTGTTTATGTCCAGTGGGTTGTTTTAAATTTCCCAGTGAAGATTCTCTTATGTGTCTCTTTCAGAGTAAATATGAATCCAATTTCATTTTTTTCTTCTTAAAGTTCTCCAGAGGCTTTCCATTACATTAAAGTAAAATCAAACTTTTCATACAACATTCTGTATGAGCCATTCCCTGCTTACCTGCCAATTTCATTCAATTCTACTCTCTCTCTTGCTCATTCTGCTCCATACATAGTGATCTCCTTTCATGCCTACCACTTTACTTCCTCAGAGCCAGAGTCTGATAAAGATTTTGTAGGGCTCGAAGCTTATTCAGTTTAGGTACAATTATGTAAAATTAAGTGTGGGGTGTTGGATGGTGCTGATGCAAGTGAGATGTCCTGATGCTTAAGCTTCATTTATCTTCATGGAAAACCCACCTCTGCTCAGGGTCATTGAAATTCTGTTCTTTCTGCCTGGAATGCAATTGTCCAAGTTGCTCTTCCCCAGGCTTCATGTCATTATTCAGGTCTTAGCAGAGACTTCTAGTCCTCTGATATCCACTCTCCCCTTCTGCCATACTAATAGAATATTTATCTGAGTACACGATTACTCAAGTAAAAATTAAATTTCCTAAAAGGCAACTACATATAGCCCTATTATTATGTTCTGGCCAATGAGATGAGAGGAAAATGATGTGTCCAGTTTGGAGGTTATTCAGTGAAAGGGAGTACATTTTTATAAAGGGGTACCTTCTTTCTCCTCCTTTGTCTTTCCCATAGGCTGGAGTGTAGCCCCAGTGGTTAACCATGCTGGGCCTTGTGTGTGACACTCAAAGGATGGTAAAGCAACAGACAGAAGGACTCTAGGCCCCAGACAACTTAGTGAAGCAGAACTTCGTGAAAAACTTGGTGAGGAAAAAAAAAATTAATGTCTATCTGGTTTTAAGCCTCTATTCTTTTTCTTTTTTTTTTTTTTGAGACAGAGTTTTGCTCTTGTTACCCAGGCTGGAGTGCAATGGCACGATCTCGGCTCACCACAACCTCCGCCTCCTGGGTTCAGGCAATTCTCCTGCCTCAGCCTCCCGAGTAGCTGGGATTACAGGCACGCACCACCATGCCCAGCTGATTTTTTGTATTTTTAGTAGAGACGGGGTTTCACCATGTTGACCAGGATGGTCTCGATCTCTTGACCTCGTGATCCACCCGCCTCGGCCTCCCAAAGTGCTGGGATTACAGGCGTGAGCCACTCTTTTTCTTATTATTATTATTAGAGTCGGAGTTTTGCTCTTGTTGCCCAGGCTGGAGTGCAATGGCACCATCTTGGCTCAATGAAACCTCTGTCTCCTGGGTTCAAGCAATGCTCCTGTCTTGACCTCCCAAGTAACTGGAATTATAGGTGCGCGCCACCACGCCTGGTTATTTTTTTTGTATCTTTAGTAGAGATGGGGTTTCATCATGTTGACCAGGATGGTCTCAATCTCTTGACCTCGTGATCCACCTGCTTCGGTCTCCCAAAGTGTTGGGATTACAGGCGTGAGCCACTGTGCCTGGTCAAGCCTCTATTTTTTTTTAAGTCTGTCACATTCAGTAAAATCTATATCAAATCCATGGCCTCCATTCAAATATCCTTTCTTCACCAAGCCTTCCCTGACTACCCTATCTAGAGTAGCTCCATCCTCATATGTACTATGTCGCTCTCTAGCACAGGGGTCCCCAACCCCCGGGCCAAAAACCAGTACTGGTCCATTGCCTATTAAAAACCGGGTTGCACAGCAGGAGATGAGCGGTGGGAGAGTGAGCAAAGCTTCAACTGTATATAAAGCCACTCCCCTTTGTTCGCATTACCACCTGAGCTCTGCCCCCCATCAGATCAGTGGCAGCATTCGATTATCATAGGAGTGTGAACCCATCGTGAACTGTGCATGTGAGGGATCTAGGTTGCATGTTCCTTATAAGACTCTAATGCCTGATGATCTGTCGCTGTCTCCCATTACCCCCAGATGGGACCATCTAGTTGTGGAAAAACAAGCTCAGAACTCCCACTGATTCTACAGTATGGTGAGTCTTATAATTATTTCATTACACATTACAACGTACTAATAGAAGTAAAGTGCACAATAAATGTAATGCACTTGAATCATCCCCAAACCATCTCCCCAGCTGCGGTCTGTGGAAATATTGTCTTCCACAAAGCTGGTCTCTGGTGCCAAAAAGGTTGGGGATCACTGCTCTAGCACATGTCTATTTTATTTCCTTCATTGAATTTATCATCACTTGAAAATATTGTATTTGTTTGTTTGCTTCTTTGTTTACTATCTGTCTCTTGCCACTAAAAAATGAATTTTATAGAGATACCTTGTCTGCCTTGATAACTCCTGTACCCCCATTGCCTAGAACAGTGTCTAGTATATAATAAGTACTCAATAATTATTTGTTGGATAAATGAAAGAATGAATCAACAGGAAAAAAACCAATTTGTGTCCACTCGACGATAAGCTGTGGGAAGGCAAGGACAATGTCTATTTATTTATTGTTACATCAAGAGAAACTGGCAAATTGCCCAATACATTTTTGTAAAATGAATGAAGTGATAAACAAATGAATAAGAGTAAGAACATTTCCAATAACATTTTTATTATTAATAAAAGTTAATAATAAAAGTTCAATAATGAGTATAATTTTATGTTTAAGGACACTTTAGCTTCCTGGGAAAGTCATTTGTTCATTAGGGAATAAGAAAAATCACAGGACTCCTATACACACTAAACATAAAATGTTCAAAGAAAGAAACTTAACTTTCACAAAATGTCCAATGTGAGTAATTTAAAATATAAGTACCAATAACATTAGCTGATATTTATGCAGGAGCTATTTAAATTTTTTTATTTTAATTTTTATCAGTACATAGTAGGCATATGTATTTATGGGGTACATAAGACATTTGATACAGGCATGCAATACATAATAATCATACCAGGTAAAATAATATCCATCCCCTCAAGCATTTATCCTTTGTGTTATGAACAATCCAATTATGCTCTTTCAGTTATTTTGAAATGTACAATTAAGTTATGATTGACTATTGTCCCCCTGTTGTACTACCAGATACTAGGTCCTATTCATTCTTTCCAACTATTTTTTGTATCCATTTACCATCCCCAATCTCTGTCCCACCCCCCAATACCATTCCCATCCTCTAGGAACCCTCCTTCTGCTCTCTATCTCCATGAGTTTGGCTGTTTTGATTTTTAGATCACACAAGTAAGTAAGAATATGTGATGTTTGTCTTTCTGTGCTTGGCTTATTTCACTTAGCATAATGACTTCCAGTTCCACCCATGCTATTGAAAATGACAAGATCTTCTTTTTCATGGCTGAATAGTACTCCATTGTGTATAAATACCACATTTTCTTTATCCATTCATCTGTTGATGGTCACTTAGGTTGCTTCCAAATTTTGGCTACTGTGAACAGTGCTGCATCAAATATGGGAGTGTAGATATCTCTTTGATATACTGAATTCCTTTTTGGGGGATGGGGATATATACCCAGCAATGGGATTGCTGGATTATGTGGTAGCTCTATTTTCAGTTTCTTGAGGTACCTCCAAACTGTTCTTTGTAGTGATTATAGTAATTTACATTCCCACCAACAGAGGGTTTCCTTTTCTCCACATCCTTGTCAGTATTTGTTATTGCCTGTCTTTTTGATGTAAACCATTTTAACTGGGTTGAGATGATATCTGATTGTAGTTATTAAGGACTTATGATATTCCAGGCCCTGTGCTGAATGGTTCCCATCTATTATCTCATTTAATCTTCATAACAATGCTATGAATATGTAATACAAGTCCATGATCTCTTATCTGAACCACTTAGAAGCCAGATATGTTTTGGTATTCAAACTCTTCAGAAAATTAATAGAGTATATATACTATACATAACACCTTTAGCAGGATCTGGGCAATGTCTCATTGTCAAATACATTAATATCTTTACAGAGAAGCATACAAATATTCACTAATGGGTACATAAAGATTATAAATAACCTCATATCCATTTAACTTAGATTTATGAGTTCAGATCAGGGCAGGTTTTTCCTGACAAATGAGTTACAAAAACTCTTGTTTTTCAGAGATTTTGGATTTTAGAATTGCAAATAATAAACTGAAAATTTGTTTGATCATTTCAATTTTATAGGTAAAGAAACTTAAGAGCTTGTCCAAGGTTATGGAGATATTAGGGAATGGTAGATTTAAACCCAGATAATCTGGTTGAAAATTTACCCATTTTACTGTAGTATCTGAAAGTTCCATGTTACTTAAGGTGTTCATTCTGAATCATGGGAGATGTTCAGGCTGAGGGGGTCAACTCTGCCCTGCAAAGGAAATGTACACATCAGGGTGCTGGATAAACTAGATAATCCTTAAATTGTCTTCTTGTCCTGAGACTCCATTATCCTTTGAAAACATATATCTTATGCTATTTCTAGTTCACAGACCACATTTGTAAATGGTCTCTCGTGGTGGTTCATGAAGCCGACATTTGTTTCATTCATTCACTTAACAAATAAAGTACAAAGCATTCACCCTATGCTCTGCAATGTAAGGCAATGTTAAGACTTGCTGTACATGGTCCATGATCTCAGAGTCTGCAATCCAAGTGAAGAGATGTGACATATAAACAGAAAAAGTTAAATAACCTTGCAAACTATACTGGTTACAAGCCTAAGTGGGAAAAACCAAGGAGCAGAGGCAGGCAGTAAATATGTTCCCGGAGATGAGAGAGAGAGAAATCACTACGAGCTAATGGAATCAAGCAAGGATTCATGGAGAAGCAGCAGCTAGGCCTTAATGAATGGGAAGGATTGATATGGATATAAAAAAGTGGGGGGTGGCATTCCAGGGACAGGCTATAACCCACAACTGTGTATCACCTAGTAAAAGGTTGTATTTACAGTCAGCATATGCACATAATTTGGGAGACATTCATTTTAAACGAATGCACCTAGGACAAATAGTAGGCACCCTCAAATGTGTCTTTCAGTTTACACACATTATAAAGGATCCTCACATAAGCAGTTGTATAAACCTTGAGAAAGTTGCTTTGTCCATTTTCAACTAGGTAGTATTCCAAGTACTTCTGCAGTGAAAGAATCAGCCCTAAAATCAATCAGGTACCTAAGAAACAAAAGCTGCCTTTAGGAAAGAATATTCAAGTGAACTCTCTAGGAGAGACTACTTTCTCCACTATTCAGCCACATACCTTGAAGCACTGAACTGATTTACACTTACAGTGTCCTTCAAGATTCCATAACTTTACGGCATCTACATAAATATGTCTCATGACAAATACTACTGTATAAGTATAATATAGCCAGTAACATCATATGCATTTATAAATATGCTGATAAAGCTAATATTTATGTATGAAGAGAAATGATACAGAAATTTTACCCTAAATTTAAAAATGAATTGTCACTTTTCAGTAAATTCTCTAAAATAAGCTTCCAAATCTCTGTCATTATTTCTTTTTTAACGAAATGTCACTAAATT
Organism: Cebus imitator; assembly: GCF_001604975.1. NCBI lineage: Eukaryota > Metazoa > Chordata > Mammalia > Primates > Cebidae > Cebus > Cebus imitator. The sequence goes on along the minus strand of NW_016107450.1, from coordinate 2,437,195 downwards.
GAATTTAAGCCCGGAAGTTATTTCTTCTTGCCCACAAAAAAATGTATAAATAGAATGGCACATATTTTTAAATTAATGTGATGTTGAGTTGCACCATTTGGGTACATATTAAAAGGAGCAGCAGAACCAAGTGGCAATTACCAAGCTCCCCTTGGAATATCAGAAAGGTGATGACACTGCTTTCTCCGTCCGCTTTCGGAGAGCAAAAATAAGACGTGGTTTCAAAGGAACCCAGTACATTTCCTGATGAGCGCATGCCATTTCAAGTCATTCCTTTCATATTTTCCACTCCATGGACCAATAGTGATTGAATGTCAGTAATGTGCACAAAGACGGAGCACGTTCCCTTCCACCTTAAATTTCAGTCTACATTCTTTTTGTAGTCCTTCTCTTTCCATTCTTATTCATTCCCTGGGATACTCTGAAACACTTCTTTTGGTCTTTTAAAAATATATCCTCAATATTGTGATGAATACACAACAACAGAGAATACTTATAGGGAAATATGTATTTGAAAATACATCTGCAGAACATTTTAAATATTACTCAATAGTTTTTGTTCTCAAGAAGTCCTTTAGTCTTCTGCTATTAAAGTGAAAGCTTGGTGCTAAAGCTTATGTACGCAAGGAAAGGTAAAATCCAGACAACAGATTAAGTTCTCTTCATTTGAAAGCAACAAGAACAACAACAACAAAACACAGTTCTTAAATTCCTGACAAAAATAATAATCTTGAAAGCCTACAAGCGCTCTGCTTTGTTTTGTTGGTATGGTTGGTTGTTTGATTTTGAGAGAGAAAAAAGGTTTTCTTTTAAAAGAGAGGAGGGTAAACTTGTCAGAACATAAAGTCTGTAGCTAAAAAACAGAATTGGAAATAAGGCATGGTGATAGAAGATCCATGTTTGAAAGTTAGGCTGGAGAAAGATCTGAGAATGGAAAGGAGAGGATGAAATTCACCACTGACGTGAGTCTTGGAAAAGGAAGCCTGTGCTCTGGTCTCTCCAGGCCCAACCCTCAGTGGAATGGCAATAGAAACCTCAGAAATGAGCAGCCGGGCGCGGTGGCTCACGACTGTAATCCCAGTGCTTTGGGAGGCTGAGGCGAGTGTTATCACTTGAGGCCAGGAGTTCAAGACCAGTTTGGCCAACATGGCGAAACTGCATCTCTACTAAAAATACAAAAATTAGCCAAGCATGGAGGTGGGTGCCTGAAGTCCCAGCTACTGAGGAGGCTGAGGCACCAGAATTGCTGGAGGCAGAGGTTGCAGTGAGCAGAGATCATGCCACTGTACTCCCGCCAGGGTGACAGAGCAAGACTCTGTCTCAAAAACAGAAAAAAAAAAAATCTCAGGTAGGTTTGGGAGATTCCAAGAAGACATTTGTGATTTGTTTCCTGGCTAAAGTCCAGAAATACAGCAAAATTCATAACGAAAACCCCTGTACCAGAAATAGCCTGAAGGATAAGGAGACACCTTGGCCTAAGGCGTGGACTATATGAACTGTAAGTCATGGTATGAAAACAGACACTGAAGCAGATATGAGAGTGACTAATGATTAGCGGAGATGATAGACCAGATTTTTCCTTCTCCTGAGACCACGGCAAATTAAATTCCAAAGAACTTAAATGCCACTCTAGGGAGAAAGAGAAGGAAGATTGGAATTCTAAATTTGTCTGAGTTTATTTGAAGTAATCATTAATTATATTGGCAAATAGAAAGAACTAGAAAAGAATTTCAAAAGCTCTCCCCACTATATACACCATCCTACCTGCATTCATATCCATATAATCTACTTCCATCAATTATGATGGAGAATGTCTCTGATTCTATCTAAGTTCTAGTTCTGCAGTTGTGCACTGGATCCTGTCCTCTCTCATCTACTCAAGAGCTACGCTCCAGCAATTGCCTTTTCTCTCTCCTATACCATCAATTTTTCCTTCTTTTCTAGATTGTTTCCATCAGCAAATAAACATGCTGTACTTACTTCCATCTTTAAAAAAAAAAAAAGCCTTTCCTTGATGAATAAGATATTTACACAGCACTAGAATATTGCTCATAGATTTTTTTTACTTAATTGAAAAATGGAAAAGGTACATTATAATGGAGAAATCTGGCAATTGCTATTTTAACTAAGAGATTATATTTAGCATTAATAACAGTGGACAACTGAATGTTATGTGCCTTCTGATGGGATGTAATATGAAGTATACCACATAACTTAAAGAAATATCCTTTCCAAAAATGTTTAACCTGAATTTAATTAAACCCCTAGAGTTATTTTCCAGTTTATAGTCTGTTTAGATGAAAAAAAAGTTAAATAATACAATGAAAAAATAATTTGGACAACTAGCATAAATGCTTTACAAAATAAACATTGTTAAGAAAAAAGTCATGAAGAAAACAAGGAAAGAGGACTTTTTTATATTAATAAATATTAAAGAGACATAGTAATATACAATATGTAAACTTTGGTTTCTGGGTTTTAAAATATATAAAATATTTTTGGGCCAGGTGTGGTGGCTCACACCTGTAATCCCAGCACTTTGAGAGACCAAGGCATGAGAATCCCTTGAGCCCAGCAGTTCAAGACCAGTTTGCGCAACATAGGAAGGCCCCATCTCTAAAAAACTTATAAAATTATCTGGGCATGATGGTGTACAGCTGTGGTCCCAGCTATTTGGGAGGCTGAGGTGGAAGAATCACTTGAGTCCAGGAGGTGGAGGCTACAGTGAGCCATGATCATGCCACTACACTCTAGCCTGCATGACAGAGGGAGACTGTGTCTCAAAAAATATTTTCTTTTTTTTTTACTAATTGGGATAATGTGAATATTACTGGATATTAGGTAATATGGAATTATTAATTTTCATAGATGTGATAGTGGTATAGTGCATATATAGAAGAATGTCTTTGTTGTAGGGATATGCAAATTGAAGTATTTATGGGTAAAGTGTCACAATATGTGTAACTTACTTTTAAAGCTCATCAAACTACCTGAAGAGAAAGACAGCAAGCAAATATGGCAAAAGATTAACAATTGTTAAATCCAAGTGAAGGATATATGGGTGTACATTATATTATTCTTTCCAATTTTCTGTAGGTTTGAAATTTTCTGAGGTAAAAAGATTTTTTTTAACACCCCTGTTGACAGCATGTCCTTCTCAAGGCAATTAATGCTCCATTTCTCTGCACCCTTTGGAAATTTCCTTTGAAAGTGTTGTCTATACTCTTTTACTTCCTCTCTTCCCATTCTCTTTTAAATCTACTTGAAATAGGCTAACTCCCCACCTCTCCACGAAAACAGATGTTGGCAAGGTCATTAATGACCTTTATACAGTCAAATCCAATGATCAAGTCTCAGTCCTCATCAACCAATCAGCAGTGTTTGACACACTTGATTGGTCCTGCCTCTTGAAACACTTGCTTTACTTGACTTTAAGACAGCATGTTCTCTCACTCTTCCTTCTACTGCAATGGCAACTCCTTCTATTCTCTTTTGCTGGACTATCTTATATCCCTAAGCTCTAACACTGAAGTCTCCCAAGGTTCAGACCCAAGACGTCATTTTTAACTATACTCTTTTTCTAGATTGTGGCATACAGTCTCTGGTCTTTAAATACCATCTATATACACTACTTGGACTTTTATCCTGAATTCCTACAATCATATGCCAAATGTTTATTCAATAGCATTTACTTATTCAGTAAATGATGCTTGGAAAACAGGATATTCTTTCCTGTTAAATTGTCTTTCCCATTAAATTCTTATCAACAGGATATTCACATGCAAAAGAATGAAGTTGGACTTCTACCTCACACCATATATAAAAATTAACTCAAAACGGATTATAGAAATAATTGTAAAAACAAGCAATATAAAACTCTTAGACAAAAACATAAGCACAAATTTTATTACCTCAGTTTAGGAAGGAGTTTCCTAGATATAATGCCAAAAACTCTGGTGACAAAAGAAAAAATAGATAACTTTGGAATTCTTCAAAATGAAAATATTTTGTTCTTTAATGGATACCATTAAGAAAAGACCACCTACAGAGATTATCCTGGACAACATAAAATAAAATAAAGAAAAGACAACCTGCAGAAAGGGAAAAAAATATTTATAAATCACATGTTATAAAAGACTTGTATCCAAAATATATAAGGGATTTGTGTGACTCAACCATAAAACATCAATAACCCAACTTAAAAATGGGCAAAGAATTTGAATAGATATTAAAACAAATGAGAAAACAAACAAATAGCCAATAAGCACATATAAAAAGATGCTGATCATTCTTGTTATTAGGGAAATGTAAATCAAAATCACAGTGAAACACAACTTCACCACCACTAGAATGGGTATAATTGAAAAGATAGAGAATAACAAGTATTGGTGAAGATATGGAGAAACTGGAACACTCATACATTGCTGATAGAAATGTAAAACGGTGCAGCCACTTTAGAAAATAGCCTGGCAGTTCCTCAAAAGATTAAACATAGAGCTATTATGTAAATCATCAATTCTACTACAAAGTATATATTCGAGAGAAATGCAAACATATGTTACACACAAAAATTTGAACAAAAATATTTGTAGAAACATGGTTTATAATAGCCAAGAAATAGAAACAATTTAAATGCTCATGGACCAATGAAGACATATAAAAGTTTGGTATGTATCTATATAATGTAATTGTATTTGGACATAAAGGAATGAAATTCTGATACATGCTGCAAAATTGATGAACCTCAAAAACATTACACTAAGTGAAAGAAAGACATGGACCATATATTATTCCATTTACATAAAATGTCCAGAATAGGCAAATTTTTAGAGGCAGAAAGTAGATGAGTGATGCCAGAGGCTGGAGGGAGGAGGTAATGGGGAATGACTGTTAATAGGTATGGGGTTTCATTATGAGGTAATTAAAATATTCTGGAATTTGGGCTGGGTGCAGTGGTCCACACCTGTAATCCCAGCATTTTGGGAGGCTGAGACAGAAGAATTGCTTGAACCCAGGAGTCTGAGACCAGCCTGGGCAATATAGCAAGACCCCATCTCTAAAAATAAATATAAATATTAAAACGTTCTGGAATTAGGCAGTGGTGAAAGTTGCACAACTCTGGTATTTTAAAAATCGCTATAAAATATTAGATAAAATACACTGATTTTAAAAATCACCAACTTGTACACTTTAAAAGGGTGTATTTTATAGTATGTTAAAGTCATGTGCCACATAATGACATTTCAGTCAATGACAGACCACATATATGACATTGGTCCCATCAAATTATAATGGAGCTAAGAAATTCCTGTTGACATCTTAGTCAATATAATATCATAGTGCATTACATTACTCATTTATTTGTGGTCAGGCTGGTGTAAACAAATCTACTGCTCTCCCAGTTGTATAAAAGTATAGCACATGCAATTAAGTACAATTCATACTACTGGGTAATGATAATAAACGACCATGTTTATTATCATACTGGTTTATGTATTTACAAAGGGACACAAGGAAACTTTTGGGGGTGATACATGTATTCATCATATTGGTAATGATGGTAGTGATGGTTTCACAGGTATATATATATATGTCAAGATTTATCAGATTGTATTAATACACCTTAAGTAGGCTGGGTACAGTGGCTCATGCTGTAATCCCAGCATTTTAAGAGGCTGAGGTTGGCAGATCACTTGAGGCCAGGAGTTCGAAATCAGCCTGGCCAACATGCTAAAATCCCAACTCTACTAAAAATACAAAAATTGGCCAGGCATGTTGGTGCACACATGTAATCCCAGGTGTACTTGGGAGGCTGAGGCACAAGAATCACTTGAACTCAGGAGGCAGAGATTGCAGTGACATAAGATTGCACTACTGCACTCCAGCCTGGGCAACAGAGTGACTGTCTCAAACAGACAAACCCAAATTGTACACCTTAAATATATACAGTTTATTTTATGTCAATTTTACCTAAAGAAAACTATAAATATTTCTATCTATTCCAAAGAACAAATCATTCTGAAAACTGTAAATATTTCTATGTATTGCAAAGAACAAATTATTCTGACATTGAGTTAATGGCCTCCCAATTACTTCAGCTAAGTCACTTCTTCCCTTGCTGATTCATTCTTCACTCTGTCCCTAGGATTAACTTTTTTAAACATTTGGCATTCCCATAACTCCTCCTCTTAAAAACTTCCATTGTTCCCCACTGAATATAGTTCTAAAGGACACCTTTCTTAATCTAACCTCACCCTACCTTCTAGGCTTATCTCTTTCTGATCCCCTTCAGGTTCTTTCATACTGCTGCTACAATACATTTCTCACTTAGTCTTGAGATATTCAGTTTCTTCTGCTTAGAATGCCCTTATCCTTCCATAACCTACCCCAACTTCTCAGCCTGGAAGTTGAGAAGTTGAGAACTTCTCAGCCTTCTCATTCCTACTCAACATTCAAGATTCTGCTCAAATCGTACATTCTGTTCAATCGTACATGTGGAGCCTTTTAAATTTCTTCCAGCCATTCTTTTACTCCTCATTGTTCTCATGACTCTTGCACTTTCTTTTTTAACACTTTGTAGTGTAAAGGTTTTTTGTTTGGTTGGTTGGTTTTTGAGATGGAGTCTCATTCTGTCGCCCAGGCTGGAGTGCAGTGGTGGGACCTCAGCTCACTGCAACCTTCGCCTGCTGAGTTCAAGCGATTCTCCTGCCTCAACCTCCCAGTAGCTGGGACTACAGGTGCATGCCACCAGGACTGGCTAATTTTTTGTGTTTTAGTAGAGACAGGATTTCACTGTGTTAGACGGGATGGTCTTGATCTCTTGATCTTGTGATCTGCCCGCCTCGACCTCCCAAAGTGCTGGTGTTGTTTGTTTTTATATCTGTCGTCCTCATCAAAAAAAGCTCTTAGTATCCCCAGAGCTTAGTACAGTATAGCAGCAATTCTGTAATGCTAAATGAATAAATGAAAGCACATTCAGTGATGGTTATTAATAGTCTTAATATATTTTATGATGTTTCGAAAATATTTTAAATAATACAGCAATCAGCTTTAATAGGGTATTTGGAGACTCTCTTAAAATAAGCACATAGTCTTTGCATATACCGAAAACCATGTTTATAAAACTGGTAAAACAAAATGACTTTGTGCTATATTTAGGGCTTCCCCACAATCTAACTATCAGATGGTCAAAAATTTGCCAAACAAGTTCTGAAGATCAACTAGTAAGAAGAGCTGGAAAGAGAGATGTGGCTCATTCATCCTTGAGACTAAAGGGTATATTCTCATTTTGACGTTCAACGATTTATATATTCAACTCCCATTAATGCTAATGGGAATTGTGCACATAAATTCTCACCAGCTGAGATGAGAACACATCCCTAAACGTGCAAGCCAGGGATACATGCAGATACTATAATTCCAAAGCCTAAGAAGCTAAGCCCATAATTAAAACGTGTGGATCTCTCAGTGGCAGCAGATTGAGTTGCTAACACAGTTTCAGGCCCAATTCTTCACAATATATCTATAGCCTTCCAGCCTCTAACAGTCCTAGAAGGCAGCAGGTGCTGGTGAACTGCAGACTGCCTTGTCCAGGAGAAAGGTCAGTTATGGAAACCTTGTTGGCAGAAGGGGAAAGGCAATGGAGAAGAGAGGCAGAAAACTGTCTGGGGAAGTAGAAAACTTGCCAAAAATCCTTTTGTCTCCTGCTCTACCACCTTGGTTCTTTTACTTGACAGTTAAATCTACTTAGAAGAGGGTTCATGAATCTAAAAACTTTGAATGAAAGCCAAATAATCTTCTCTGTAAGAGGCTATTTGGAAAGCTGATTTACTTACAACATTTCATAGAAATGTTATGCTTGAGAAAGTCAACTAATATTTCTGAAAATCCAAATCTCCTCTAAAGGGAATATGAATACATGACTTCGCATAATATATGATCATAATCAGTAGGTCTTTACAGACTCTCCAATTTCAACAAGTTATTCTTGTAATAAATTTACTTCCAAATTTCATCCCACCAAAAACAAAAAGATATTATATTGAATGTAGCCTGGCAAAAATCACATTGAATTTGGAATTCAAAGGTAAAGATTCAAGTTTCACTGGGCACAAAATCTCTCTGAGCCACAATTTTGTCTACTGGAAAATGAGAGGTGATAATCTTTGCCCTACTCATCTCTTAGAGTTACCATAAAGCTTAAATTAGAAATTTACATAAAAGCGTTTGAAAATACCAACATCAGCTACTGTGCTTAATAATTTTTTAAGAATTATATATATAAATCATATATATAATTAAATAAAATATCTTCAAAAATGGCCTCTGACTGAAAAACACCTGAATCCCCAAGCCTTTTTCATAATTCTATCTTCTCTATCCTCCCCTCCCCAACATCCCCTCTCCTTTTTTTGGAGACAGAATCTCTGTCACCCAGGCTAGAGTGCAGCGGCATGCTCACAGCTCACTGCAGCCTCAACCTTCCGGGCTCAAGCAATTCTTCCACCTCAGCCTCTCTAGTAGCTGGGACTACAGGCATGTGCCACCATGCCCAGCTAATTTGTGTATTTTTGGTAGAGACATGGTTTTGCCATGTTGCCTAGGTTGGTCTCAAACCCCTGGACTCAAGTGATCCATCCATCTTGGCCTCCCAAAGTGTTGGGATTACAGGTATGAGCCACGGAGCCCAGCCCTCTCAATCACCTTGATTAGGAGAATCCTCTAAAGTCCTTAATACAACCACTTCCTTGTTGGGTGATCTTGGAAAGTTACATAATCTCCGAGATTCTGCAAATCTGAAAATTCTGAGATTCTGGTATCCTGTTTTCTCTTTCCAAAAGTGAAGATAATAACATCTGTCTTGGTTTCCTCATTGGATTAGTATAATGACCAAACATCTCAACAGCGAGAAAAAACAAGCAATCCAATCAAAAAAATGGGCAAATGATCTGAACAGACATTTATCAAAAGAAGATATACAAATGGTCAACAAATATATGACAAAATAGTCAATATCACTAATCATCAGGGAAATGTAAATCAAAACCAACCACAACAAGATATTTAGAGACTCTTTCCAATTTCAACCACAATGAGATATCATCACACCCGAGTTAGATAGCTATTATCAGAAAGACAAAACAAAACTAAACAAAACAAAAGTGCTGGCAAGGATGCAGAGAAAAGGAAACACTTATACACTGTTGATGGGAATGTAAATTAGTATAGCCACTAAGGACAGTAGTATGGAGGTTTCTTTAAGACGGAGTTTTGCTCTGTCGCCCAGGTTGGAGTGCAGTGGCGAAATCTCAGCTCACTACGACCTCCATGTCCTTGGTTCTAGCGATTCTCCTGCCTCAGTAGCTGGGATTATAGGCGCCTGCTACCGTGCTCAGCTAATTTCTTTCGTGTTTTTAGTAGAGATGGGGTTTTACCATGTTGGCCAGGTTGGTCTTGAACTGCTGACCTCAGATAATCTGCCTGCCTTGGCCTCCCCAAGTGCTGGGATTACAGGCATGAGCCACCATGCCTGGCCTAGTATGGAGGTTTTCTATTTAAAAAAAAAAAAAAAAAAAACCCTATAAAGAAAACTACCATGTGATGCAGCAATCCCACTACTGGGCATTTGTCAAAAGGAAAGGAAATCAGTATATTGAAGAGATACCTGCATTCCCATGTGCATTGAAGCACTACTCACAACAGCCAAGATGTGGAATCGACCTAGGTGTCCAACAACAGATGAATAAAGAAAACATAGTATATATACATAATGAAATATTTTTCAGTTATAGAAAAGAATGAGGCCAACTATTGTGGCTTATACCTGTAATCCCAGTACTTTGGGAAGCTGAGGCAGGAAGATCACTTGAGGCCAGGAGTTCAAGACCAGCCTGGCCAATGTAGTGAAACCCCATTTCTATTAACAATACAAAAGGTAGCCAGGCATGCAGGTGCATGCCTGTAATCCCAGCTACTCAGGAGGCTGAGTCATGAGAATCACTTGATCTAGGAGGCAGAGGTAGCAGTGAGTCAAGATTGTGCCACTGCCTTCCAGCCTGGGTGACAGAGAGATCCTGTCTCAAAAAATAATTTAAAAAATACAAGAATGAAATCCTGTCATTCTCAGCAATATGGATGGAAGTAGAGGACACTATGTTAAGTGAAATACACCAGACACAGGTTTAAACACTTCATGTTTTCTCTCATGTGAGGAAGCTGAAGAAAGTCAATTTCATAAAAGTAAACTGTACCATAGACTTTACTAGAGGCTAGGAAGGGTAGGGGAAAGGAAATGATAGGGAGAGACTTGTTAAAAGACACAAAATTATATCTAGGTGGGAGAAAAAAGTTAAGCGTTCTACACTGTAGTGGTGTCTTATACCACTATCCTATCCTGTAGTCCCATACGATGACTATGACTGATAATAATATGTATTTTCAAATAGCTAAAAGAGAGGATACTGAATCTTCCCAACATAAAGAAATGATAAACATTTGAGAATATGGATGTGCTAATTACCCTGATCTGATTACTCCACATTGTATGTATCAAAACATCACCATATACCTCTAAATATGTACAATCATCATGTGTTGTTAAAAAAAAAATCAAAAGAGATCATGTAAGCTACACAGGACTCTATACTTGAGTAGTCTCAAGCTGGTGTTTTTGAACACCTACTGTATGCTAGGGACTAGGTTAAGTATTGTGCTTAAAATGAAATAGGCTAGTAAGTCCCTCTGCAACAGTCACCACAGAAATCCCTACAGGCTTATGCGTTTTCCTCTTCATCCCTTCCCACTTCTCTGTTTATGATCATTTATTATGACTGTTCATATGCTCTCTTGTACTTTGAAATATAGGAATACTGGGAACTAAGCGACACAGAAAGAAGTAGCCACGGCAGGATAAAGTAGAACTTAGACCCTGAACAAGAGATTTGGCAGCAGTCTAAACGGAGAGGAAAGGTGTGCCATGGGGCACCTGAAGCTATTCCCAGGCTAAATGACTGAGGGCAAAAATGGTTGAGCAGGAGTGCCACTGGATGTTTGGGGTCAAAAATAAGGATTGTAAGTTTGATAAACAGCATTCTTTCCTGAATAAAATTACCTAGGAGATATGAATTTGTTGGCAGAAAAGAACATGGGGAAGCTAGTGGATGATAGTAATATAGCTAAAAAACATTTTGGGATCGTGATAGGGGTGTGTCCAGCATGCTGAAAGCAATCGTAATATTTCATGTTTGCCTGGAAAAATAGAAGTCCTGTTCTTACCCTCTCCATCACAATCCACATGCAACTATCCATCATCCCTTTTCCCTCTCTATTCATAATTACACACCTCTTTGGGGTCCAAAGCAAAGTCCTCCAGATAGCCTGTTTATACAAGGAACTATTTATTCAATATTTTCCACGTAAAGGTAGTCTGGTTGCTGGGATGCCCTTATATGATGTTATAAGACAAGCCTAGGGGACCAAGTATGCTCTCATTTTCACAATGGATTTCATAATTGTATTCACTATGGAAGAGAGGTACACACATTTAATCATGCATTCCTATTGAGAAGCTCTTGTTCACTTAGGTTTATTGATTAATCTCTTAAAAGGAAAGCATAAAAATTTCTCCCTTTTAAACATATTCTTACTCAGTAGGCTCCCTTGACTTTGATCAGAAGAGTTCAAGATTTAATACTTTAAGGAGCCTGCAAAACCATGGCAGACTTTTCCCCCAAAAAAACTAGAACTAAAATGAAGTTTCTATCAGATCTCTGAATATACTGACATTTTTGAAAATATTTCTGAAAAGAACCTTCCATGGTTTTCACAAGAAATGAGGCCTTTCTCTTCCTGTATTGATGTGTGTTTTTTTCTGAAGTGCAGCTTGCTTTTTATAATGTAATGTCTTGCACTCCTATAAAACCAATGTAAAACAGTGGTATGAAAACAATGTAAAAACAATAGTGTAAATGGGAAATAAAAGAGGGTTTCATCCGCTACGGAGCTTCAGATTTCTAGCAACAAGGAAGAATAATGGGAGTTATAATACATATTTTAGTTTTGAAAGTTAAAAATATATTAGTCAAATCTCCGTTAAGCAAATTCTAAACAGCATATAAGATTATATCAAAATCAATGAGACTTTAGATTCATTGTTATCAAATGAGAAACGAAACAAAAAAATGTTAATAACTTGGTATTTTAAAAAGCACAGAATCCAGATAAACAGTAGCACAGTTCATAAATGCAAGGAAGAATCAGAAGAATACGTTGTCAAATGAACAGCCAGCCACTCAAAACAAACATGCATGTGTTCCCAATGCTGCATGAATAATAATATTTCTCTTGTGAGGGATGTATAACCAACAGCTGTGTGTAATACCAATCATGTTCTCTAATTACTCTATCTCCATATATCCTATTTATATTGAGAAAATTCTCGCTGTAAGCGAAATGCCTATTCATTACACCTGCTGGTCTCTACACAGAATTCAACTGGGAAACTCTATTATCTCAAAACTATATTTATCTTTTCCCTTTAAGAAACCTTAAATATAAGGAATAGGCATAGTTGTCATTAGAAATCTGGCTCTATCAATCGCTTACTGGCTATGTGACCATGGGAAATACACTGAATCTCCCTGAGTCTTGGTTTCTTCAGCTATTCTATGGGGGTAATGATACTCCCTTAGGGTAGTTGTGAGAATTAATTAACATTCCGTTAAACCTCTAAAAACGATTACTATGAGCTCAACGAATGGTAGCTATTAGATAAGTGATTTCATAAATTAAAAGCTAGGCCATCCAAAGTAAAAAAGAGAAAAGACACAAATAAAAAACTAAAATCAGAAGTTAAAGTGGAGACACTTTACAGAAATAAAAAGAATTATAAAAGAATACTATGAACAAGTAATTATATACCAACAAATTAGATAACCAAGATGAAATGGACAAATTCCTGGAAACACACAAATGACATAAACTGACTTAAGAAGAAATAGAAAATCTCAACAGACTTACAACAAACAAAGAGATTGATCAGTAATCAAAAAACCTTGGCTAGGCCGGGCACAGTGGCTCACGCCTGTAATCTCAGGACTTTGGGAGGCTGAGGCCAGCAGATCACAAGGTCAGGAGATCGAGACCATTCTGGCTAACACAGTGAAACCTCATCTCTACTAAAAATATAAACACTTGGCTGGGTGTGGTGGCACCACCTGTAGTCCTAGCTACTCGGGAGGCTGAGGTAGGAGAATTGCTTGAACCGAGAGGTGTAGGTTGCAGTGAGCCGAGACTGTGCCACTGCACTCCAGCCTCGGTGATGGGGCGACACTCTGCCTCAAAAAACAAAACAAGGCAAAACACCTTGAATGGATGTCATAGCTCCTGCCTGTAATCCCAGCAGTTTGGGAGACCAAGGTGGGAGGATCACTGGAGCCCAGGATTCGAGACCAGCCTGGGCAACATAGTGAGACTCTGTCTCTACAAAAAAAGAAGGAAAAGAGAAAGAGAGAAAGAGAGAGAGAGAGAGAGAGAAAGGAAGGAAGGAAGGGAGGGAGGGAGGGAGGGAGAGAGAGAGAGAGGGAAAGGAAGGAAGGGAGGGAGAGAGAGAGAG
>NW_016107450.1:2415227-2423388 GCF_001604975.1 Cebus imitator | reverse complement strand
CTGGAGTGCAATGGCGTGATCTCGGCTCACCGCAACCTCCGCCTCCTGGGTTCAGGCAATTCTCCTGCCTCAGCCTCCTGAGTAGCTGGAATTACAGGCACAGGCCACCATGCCCAGCTAATTTTTTGTATTTTTAGTAGAGACGGGGTTTCACCATGTTGACCAGGATGGTCTCCATCTGCTGACCTCGTGATCCACCCGCCTCGGCCTCCCAAAGGGCTGGGATTACAGGCTTGAGCCACCGCGCCCGGCAAGAGAAAGAATAATTAAGGAAAAAAACAAAAAGGAAAAAAAAAAAAAACCTTCCAATAAAAATACACTCCAGGACCAGATGGCTTCACTGGTGAATTCTACCAAACATTTAAAGAATTAATACTAATCTCAAGCTCCTGCAATATATAGAAGAGGAAGGAATATTTCCCAAATCATTCTATGAAAACAGAATTACTCTGATATCAAAGCCAGATAAAGACATCACAAGAAAAGAAAATCTTAGACAAATATCCCTTATGAATATAGATGCAAAAATCCTCAACAAAATACTAGAAAAATCAAGTGATATAATATATCACATCCATAGAATGAAGGGGAAAAAACACAAAGATCATATTGATTGATGCAGAAAAGGCATTTGACAAAATCCAACCTGTCTTTCAGATGAAAACACTAAGAAAACCAGGAATAAAAGAGAACTTCTTCATCAGGATAGTCATTTATGAAAAACCCAACAGCTAACATACTCAATGCCAAAAAACTGCAATCTTTTCCTTCAGATTAGGAACAAGACGGTAATGCCTGGTTTCACCATTGAACTGGAAGTTCTAGCCAGAGCATTTAGACCAAAACAAAAAGGGGGATGGGGGAGCAGGGCAAAATTGCAAATTTCATGCTATATATATTTTTCTCTAATAAAAAAATGTTCATTCTTTTTATTATCTTCTCATTTCCTCCATGCCCTACCCCAGCCAAAAAAACCCTGGGTCATCTACAGGACAGGCTGTCATTGAGTTATTTGCTTTCTCTTTAATATTTATCTGAGCTCATACAGGCTAAGGAAGAATTTGAAAAGGGTATAGGCAACAGTGGAAGAGAAATTAACCTTATTTACAAACTGAATGTTTGTGTACCCCCAAAATGTATATGTTGCAATCCTAACCCTCAATGTGAGAGTATTAGAAAGTGGGGGCCTCTGGGAGGTGATTAAGTCATGAGGGCAGAGCCCTGGTGAATAGGATTAGTGCCCTTTTACAAAAAACCTCAGAGCTCCCTCACCCCTTCTGCCATGTGATGTCACAACGAGAAGATGATAGTCTACAATCTGGAAGAGGGCTCCCACCGGAATTTCACTATGCTGGCACTCATTCTCAGACTTTCAGTGCTGAAGCTGCATTTGCAGAACAAGTACATTGTTTTTCATTAGAATGCACTTATTGGGGGTGGGAGCCAGGGTTGTCTATTAGAAGGTATAAAGGAAGAGCTTTAATGTCACTACAGGCAACTCTTTCAGTGTTGCCGCTGAAATTGCCCAAAATATCATTGTCAAATGGCTTATTTTAAAACTCTTACTATTCTCACAGAAATCCTGGCATCTTCACTTCCAGTGCTCTGTAAAATAATATGCTTTATATGGAAAATACAATTCAATTCAGAATTTCTTTTGTACCTACAATGTACAAAGTACAAGGTGAGATTTGGAGGATAGAGAAATTTAAAAGTCCAATGATTCATGAAGATTTCAATTTTGCATCAGTGTCTGTTACCTAGATTCTGCATTCTTTCTTGAAGGACTGTAATAGAAACTAATTTTTAGGTCAAAATAACAATCTTTTCACTTCCCAAAGGCAGAGTTAGACAGGAATGTCACTAAAACTTAACTATTTGGTCCATAATAATATAAAAAAAAGTTTTTTCAAGAAAGCCTGGCATTGTCTTGCTCAGCACCAGCCTTATGATTTGGGTTTATGTGTGAGTAATGTATTCGTTATCTTTACCACATTACAAATTATCCCAAAACCTTGTGACTTGAAATAATAATAATCATATATTATTTCTTATCTCTCAGTTTCTACAGGTCAGAAATACAGGCAGGGCACAGAGGAGACAGCATGTGCTATGTGATTCCTGCAGCCTTAGCTAGAAGGCTGGAAATTTGGAATCATCTGAAAGTTGCCTTACTCTCATTTGATGCTAGCTGTTGGCTGGGGGTCCAGCTGAGGCTGTCATCCAAAACACCCATACATACCATTTCTCTGTGATCTGGGCTTCCTCAATATGTGGTAGTTGGGCTCCAACGGCAAGCATCCCAAGAGAGAGAGCCTTGTGAAAGCTGTCTTTTATGACTGGCTTCAGAAGTAATGCAACATCTCTTAAATGCAGCTTTTATTGACCAAGGCAGTTAAAAAATTCTGCACAGGTTTGAGTAAGGGGAAAATAGATGCCACCTCTCAATAAAAACATGTCAGCATTATATAGTAAGAAGAATATGTGGGCTAGGGAATGTATTGCTGCTACCACCTTTGGAAACTATAACATGCCACAGCAAGGAGAAAGATACAGTGTTTCCTACTGCCAAAAGTTTTAATTTACTCTATCCCCTTCTTCTAAACTTGTCGTTAATTGGGGCTGACATTTAGTTGCAGTCTTGTGTAAAGCACTTTCTTTAAAGAATTTTATTTAGGCCGGGCGCGGTAGCTCAAGCCTGTAATCCCAGCACTTTGGGAGGCCGAGGCGGGTGGATCACGAGGTCAAGAGATCGAGACCATCCTGGTCAACATGATGAAACCCCGTCTCTACTAAAAATACAAAAATTAGCTTGGTGGCGCGTGCCTGTAATCCCAGCTACTCAGGAGGCTGAGGCAGGAGAATTGCCTGAACCTAGGAGGCGGAGGTTGTGGTGAGCCGAGATCGCGCCATTGCACTCCAGCCTGGGTAACAAGAGCGAAACTCCGTCTCAAAAAAAAAAAAAAAAAAAAGAATTTTATTTAACTATTTTTAAGTAAAAGGGAAAGACTGATTTGGTAAGGAGACAGGTGACATGGCGATATTTAGTTAGATCAATCTTGGCTAAACTTACCCCTGAGATTGATTGACAGGTGAATTAGTTGGCTGGGTAATTCATACTTTGCTTTCCTTCTATCATTAACTTGTGGTGGCCTATTCCTGCAATTTTAACTTTCACTGATGTTAGGTACCGCTCTCATTATGAGTTCTCCCTGGTTCAATTGGATTTAAATTCCCATGCCTATGCCTATGGCCTTATTCATGTCATTCTCAATGCCTAAGGTAATGCAACCACAGTTGTCAAGCTGTTTTGTTGCAAGTAATAGATATTTATTATAAGATTTGAAAAGGGCAATTTTCCTGATCCACATATGATAGAGCCAGAATTTTTGGAAACAAGATCTAGAAATGAAGCTTTAAAAATAATCGAAACTTTCTTCTCTTAGAGCCCCTGTGGTTTTTCTCACCTCTGCTGCTTCTTTCTACTTTCCTGTCTGTTTGTCCTCTTGGCTCCCCTCAGCCCCTCTCTTGTCCTTCCCTACCCTCCTTTTCCCCCTCTTTTTTTCCCTTCCTCCCCTTCCACTCTTTTTACTGATTTTCTCTCAATAAGCTTCTTCTGGGTACACAATCCTGCATGCCTACCAGCCCCAGGTCTTTATGACAAAAGTCCAGCACACCAAAAGTCTACGATCTCTGTCTCCTAGGACAAATTCTGAGAGAGAATCTGAGTGGTCACCTCACCCCCACTAATTAACTATGGCCAGGAAAAGTAGTGTCATGTGATTAAAAATGGCCACTAATGGCAGGTCCCCAACCATTATGCTACACCAATTGCTTTCCTTCTTTTACATAGGTTGCTGGAAACGACTGGAGCAAAATCCCTCAACCATGAGTAGGAGTGCTATGATTTCCTTCCACTCTAGTTAGTTTGCTCTCTCCCTTCTTCTCTTGTTCTCTCACACTCTCTCCTTTCCTACACAATAGTTTTTTTTTTTAATTATCTACACTTGGCCAGGCACGGTGGCTCACGCCTGTAATCCCAACACTTTGGGAGTCTGAGACAGGTGGATCACTTGAGGTCAGGAGTTTGAAACCAGCCTGACCAACATGGTGAAATCCTGTCTCTACTAAAAATACAAAAATTAGCTGGATGTGGTGGTGCATGCCTATAATACCAGCTACTCGGGAAGGTGAGGCAGGAGTGTTGCTTATAACCCAGGAGGCAGAGGCTGCAGTGAGCTGAGATCATGCCACTATACTCCAGCCTGGGTGACAGAGCAAGATTCCTTCTCAAATAAATAAATGAATAAATAAAATTAGCTGCGCCCGGTGTTTCCAATTCTCCGACCTATTCATTAAACAAAAACAGCGACTGAAGCATCTGACCTTAGCATTCTGCTGAGACTGCCCTTGCCACTCCACACTTGTTTCCGATTCAAAGGGACATGTCATGGCCCTTATCTTACTAGACGTCACTGAGGCAATGGACTCAATAAGCCACTCCCTTGTCATTTCTATTCTTTTTTTCTCTTAATCTATCTAGAGGTTTTCCTAACCGTCTTTTAGTTCGTAGGATTTGTCTCTATTTTTCTCTATTTAATTATCTTCTTATCTTTGTCATTTCTTCCTTTTCCTTTTGGGGGTTTATTTTGATTCTTATTTCTTGAACTAATCTTTAGTTCATTCCATTTTTTACAAAAATTTTCCCATTGTTGTAAAATTTACCATTTTAACTATTTTAAGGATACAGTTCAGTGGCATTAAGTACATTTACATTGTGTAACCATCACCACCATCCATCTCCAGAATTTTTTGCATCTTCCCAAACTGAAACTCGGTACCCCCTAAACAATTACCCTTCATTCCCGCCTACCTCCAGCCCCTAGCAACCACCATTCTACTTTCTGTCTCTAGTTCATTAATTTTTAATATTTCTTATTTACCAATACATGAATCTAAGCTACACTGCATTTTCCTCTAAGTATGCCTCTGCTGCTCTATGTTTTGAATTGTGGCGTTTTCATTGGTATTCAGTTCTAAATATTCCATAGCTCCCATTGCAATTTCTTCTTAGATCTATCAATATGAAAGCTCAAGTATGTTTTTGAGATTCTAAAATATAAGGACTTTTAAACTCTCTTTTGATATTCATTTTTTATTATCTTATAACTGGAATGTGTGCTCTGTCTGGGTTTGGTTCTTAAGAATATGTTAAACTTCCTTCTGGCCCAGTATGAGTCAATTTTTAAAAATATTACATGGACAACTGGAAACAATGTGAAATGTATCAGAATACTCTATTAATAGTGAGAAGAAATAATGACCTTTATCTTACGTAACTAGAAGTCTGGAGGTTGGGTGCTTCAGAGTTGAAAGCTTAGAGCAGTAGCTCAATGATGTCATCCAGGACTCAGGCTCTTTCTGTTCTTCTGCTCCTCACTCTCCTTGGTCCTATGCTTGTTGCCTCATGCAAAGATGGAGATGCCACAGTTCCCAACATAATGTCCTTACACCACTGTATGAAGCAGAGAAGAAGGGCATAAAGAGCTTTCTCCTCATGAAGCTGTTCTCTTTTATCACAGAAGGAAAACATTCCTGAAAGCCCTATATCAGGCATTCCCTTACATCTCATTAGACAGAATGAGACCATGGCCATCCCAAGCTGCAAAGCAGCTAGAAAGCAAATATTATATGGAAAGGTAGAACAAAAGAGCCATGATGCATCTCCTCTGCTGGAGGAAACTCCACTATTTTAAATGAGTGGCTTCCTGTGTCAACAAAACAGGAAACAAGCACTGACATTTCTCATATCTGCAATTAAATACTTTGATCCCCAAAATGACCTCTTCTTAGAACTGATTGGCCAGAACTAGCTACGGGGCTATTCTGGCCAAAATCTAAAGCGATGATGACACTAGATGTTGGCAAGGATAGGGAGCAACGGGAACTCTATTTCACTGCTGGTGAGAACATAAAATGCTATAGCCACTTTGGAAGACAGTCGGAAGTTGCTTATAAAGCTAAACATACTTTTATCATACGGTCCAAAATCCAAAAGCATTTTGTATGCTTTTTGCCATCTGTAGACCTTCTTTGGTGAAGCATCTGTTCAGATCTTTAGGTTATTTTTTAATTGGGTTGTTTTCTTAGTGCTGACTTGTAAGAGTTATCTGTATATTTTAGATAACAGTCCTGTATCAGATATGCCTTTTGCAAATATTTTCTCCCCATCTGTGGCCTCTCTTCTCATTCTCTTCACAGTGTTTTTTTGTGCAGAGCAGAAATGGCCAACTTCAAGGGAGCTAAGAAGTGTAGTTTTCCAGGTGCCCAGAAAACAATGTTGGTAAATAATAGAAATAGCTACCACAGCCGGGCGCGGTGGCTCAAGCCTGTAATCCCAGCACTGTGGGAGGCCGAGGCAGGTGGATCACGAGGTCAAGAGATCGAGACCATCCTGGTCAACATGGTGAAACCCCGTCTCTACTAAAAATATAAAACATTAGCTGGGCATGGTGGCGCGTGCCTGTAATCCCAGCTACTCAGGAGGCTGAGGCAGGAGAATTGCCTGAACCCAGGAGGCGGAGGTTGCGGTGAGCCGAGATCGCGCCATTGCACTCCAGCCTGGGTAACATGAGTGAAACTCCGTCTCAAAAAAAACAGAAATAGCTACCACACCATCCACTGAGCTTTTCATTTCTATTAGTTCTACGAGATTTGGGTTTTGCTTTGTGTAGGTGTGTGTGTGTTTGTTTTTTGGTTTGTTTCAAAATTCCTGCTTTTTTTCTCTTATTTTATTTTGTTTTCCTTCTTTTTGAAAGAGGGTCTTATTCTGTTCCCCAGGATGAGTGTAGTGGCACAGTCATAGCTCACCACAAGCTCAGGCTCCTGGGCACAAGCGATTCTCCCACCTTGGCCTCTCAAAGTATTGGGATTACAGGTGTGAGCCAATGTGCCCTGCCCCTGCTTTTTTTCTTAATAGATTTGATTTTTAAATATCAGTTTTAGGTTGACAGGAGAAAGAATAAAGAATTCTCATATATCTCCCGTCTCACATTAATACAGCCTTCTCAGTTTGGACATCCTGCATCAGGATAGTACATTTGTTACAACCGATGAACCGAAATTGAACCTAAATTGACATGTCATTATCACTCAAAGTCTATAGCTCACATTAGGGTTCATTCTTGGTGTTCTACATTCTATGGGTTTTGACAAACATGTAATGACATATGTCCACCATTATAGTATCATATAGAAGTTTCATTGCCCTGAAAATCTCCTGTGATTTGCCTATTCATCCCTCCCAACTTCCTAACTTCTGGCAACCACTGATCTTTTCACTGTCTCTATAATTTTGCCTTTTCCAGAATGTCATGTAGTTGAAATCATACACTATGTGGCCCTTTCAGATTGGTTTCTTTCATTTAGTAATATGCATTTCGGGTTCTTCCATGTCTTTCCTTGGCTTGATAGCTCATTTCTTTTCAGCACTGAATATCCATTGCCCGGATGTACTACAGTTTATTTATCCATTCATCTACTGAAAGACATTTGGTCACTTCAAGTTTTGGCAATTAAATAAATCTGCTGTAAACATCTGTGTGCAGGTTTTTGTGAGGACATAGCTTTCAATTCATTTGGGTAAATACCAAGGACTGCAATTTTGGATTGTATGATAAAAGTATGTTTAGTATTGTAAGTAATTTGTAGACTATCTTCCAAAGTGGCTATACTACTTTGCATTCTCACTATCAATGAAATAGAGTTCCTGTTGCTCCATATCCTTGCCAGCATCTAGTCTCATCATTGCTTTGGATTTTGGCCACTGTAATTCATGTGTATTGGTATCTCTTTGTTCCAATTTGCAAATGCCTAATGACATATGATATTGAGCATTTTGTATGCTTTTTGCCATCTATATACCTTCTTTGGTGAGGTGTCTGTTCAGATCTTTGGCGTATTTTTTAATTGGGTTGTTCGTTTTCTTATTGTTAATTTATAAGAGTTATCTGTATATTTTGGATAACAGATAACTCTCACAAATCAACAATAAGAAAACAACCCAATTAAAAAATAGGCCCTAGGCCGGGCGCGGTGGCTCAAGCCTGTAATCCCAGCCCTTTGGGAGGCCTAGGCAGGTGGATCACGAGGTCAAGAGATC
>NW_016107450.1:2407191-2415012 GCF_001604975.1 Cebus imitator | reverse complement strand
TTCTCCCTGTCTGTGGCCTCTCTTCTCATTCTCTTGACAGTGTCTTTTGTGCAGAGCAGAAATTTTAATTTTAATAATTCTAGCTGATCAATTAATTTTTTCATGGACTATGTTTTTGTTGTTTTAGCTAAAACGTCATCACCATACCCAAAGCCATCTAGATTTTCTGCTATGTTATTTTTTAGGAGATTTATAGTTTTGTGTTCTACATTTTGATCTGTAACCCACTTTGAGTTAATTGTGACAGGGTAAAATTTGTGTCTTGATTCACATTTTTGCATGTGGATGTCTTGTTCCAAAATCATTTGTTGAAAAGATGGTCTTTTCTTCATTGTATTACCTGTGCCCCTTTGTCAAAGATCAGTTGACTGTAGTTACATGGGTCTATTCTAGACCCTCTATTCTGTGTCATTGATCTATTTGTCTGTCCTTTCACCAATACCACACTGTCCTGGTTACTGTAGCTCTATAGTAAGTCTTAAAGTCAGAAAGTATCAGTCCTCTGATTTTGTTCTTCTAATTCATTATTGTTTTATATATTCTGGGTCTTTTGCCTCTCTATATGAACTTTAAAATCAGTTTGTCAATATCTACAAAATAACTTGCAGCATTTTAGATTTCATTGAATCTATAAGTCAAGCTGGGAGGGACTGACACCTTGACAAAATAGTCTCCTGTCCATGAACATGAAATATCTCTTCCTTTATTTAATTGTACTTTTATTTCTTTCATCAGAATTTTTAAGAGCAATAAATTACACTTTTATTATGAAATATTTCTAATGTATGTAAAAGTACACAGAATAATGTAACAAACATTCATGTACGCTTAATATTGTCATTGAGGTGTGTTCATATAATTTTTAATTGATTCATATTTCCCCCTTCCTTTTTTTACCATTTTAACACTTTTTAATTCTGCAGTTCAGTAGTGTTAAATATGTTCACACTGTTGTGAAACAGTTCTCCAGAACGTTTTTATCTTGCATGTCTGAAACTATACACATTAAACAAATGCCCTTTCCTCTCTCCCACTAGTCCCTTGTAATCCCCATTCTTTTTTTTTAACTTTTCAAGTTCAAAGGTACATTTGCAAGATGTGCAGGTTTGTTACATAGGTAAATGTGTGTAATCACCATTTTACTTTCTGTTTCTATGAATTTAGGAATGTTACACACCTCATATAAGTAGAATCATGCAGTATTTGTCTTTTTGTGGACAATTTGTTTTATTTAACGTAATTTCCTCTAGGTTTATCTATGTTAGCATGTGACAAGATTCCCTTCCTTTATAAGGTTGAATAATATTCCATTGCATGTCCATACCACATTTTGTTTATTCATTTGCCCATTGATGGACATTTGGGTTGTTTCCAACTGTTAACTATTGTGAATAATGCTGCTTAACCCATTTATGTTTGAGGTTGCAATGTTTTGAATTTTGAGATATGTGAGAAAAATCAGACCTTGGCAATGACCTTGAGCAATAGGATATAAATAACTCCCACATGCTTGGTGTTCCAATAATGGAACACTAGGCATAAATAGATGCTGCTATGAACATGGGTACACAAATGTCTCTCTGATATTCTACTTTCTGTTCTGGATATTGTAATAGTCTGTTTTTACCCTCCATTAAAGATATATCTGAGACTGGGTAATTTATAAAGAAAAGAAGTTTAATTGACTCACAGTCCCACATGGCTGAGGAGGCCTCAGGAAACTTATAATCATGGAGGAATGGGAAGAGGCACATCTTACATGGCAGATGAGAGAAAGTGTGTGAAGAAGGAAATGTCAGATGCTTATAAAACCATCAGCTGTCGTGAGAACCCACTCACTATCACAAGAATAGCATCGGTCACACCAACCCCCTGATCTAATCACCTCCCACCAGATCTCTCACTCAATACATGGGGATTATGGGAATTACAATTCAAAATGAGATTTGGGTGGGGACACGAAGCCTAACCACATCAGATATATACCCAGAAGTGAGATTGCTAGATTATATGGTAGTTCTATTTTTAATTTTTAAATGAAACTCCATACTGTTTTCCATAGCAGTTGCACAATTCTACAATCCCATGAGGGTTCCAATTTCTTACATTCTCACCAACACTTGCTACTGTTTTTTAAAGTAGCCATCCTAATGGGTATCAGGTATATCTCATTGTTGTTTTGATTCGCTCTTCCCTAATGATTAGTAATGTTGAGCATCTTTTCAAATGCTTGTTGGTCGTTTGTACATCTTCTTTGGAGAAACATCTATTTAAGTCTTTTCTCCATTTTCTAATCAGGTTATTTGCTTTTTTGTTTTTGAGTCATAGGAATTCTTTAAATATTGTGAATTTAACCCTCATTATATTTATGATTTACAAATATATTCTCTCTATTCTGTAGAGTGCCTTTGACTCTGTTGATTATGTCCTTTGATGTACAAAAGTGTTTAAGTTTGATGTAGTCTCATTGGCCTATCTTTGCTTTGTTACTTGTGCTTTCACTGTCATAGCCAAGAAATTGTTGCCAAGTCCAATGTCATAAAACTTTTCCCTTGCTTTCTTCAAGGGATTTTATAGTATTGAGTCTCATGTTTAGATTTTTAATCTATTTTCAGTTAATTTTTGAGTATGGTGTAAGATAAAGGTCTAACTTCACTCTTTAGCATTTGGATATCTCCGTTACCAATACCATTTGTTGAAGACACTGTCCTTTCCTCCACTGAGTGGTCTTGGCATTCTTGATAAATGAATTTTACTGAATTCATTTATCAGTTATGCTTTTATAAAAGTTTTATGATTTTTTTAATATAGATTTTATACCATAGTTTTTACTTGCTCATTTTTTATGCAATTGCTATTACTTCAGCAATTCAAAATTTCCTTTTTGAATTGTTCATGTTAATGTATAGAAATGCAACTGATTTTTATTTGTTGATTTTGCATCCTGCAACTTTGCTGAATTCATTTATGAATGGTCAAGATTATTTGACCATATGTGGGGGGTTTATTTCTGGGCTGTTCATCCTATTCTATTTGTCTGTCTTTATGTCAATGCCACATTGTTTTAATTACCATGGCTTTGTAATATACTTTGAAATCAAGAAGTGTGAGTTTCCAATTTTGTTCTTTTAAAAATTTTTTGGGCTTTTTGGGGTCCCTTGAGATTCCATATAAATTTTAGGATAAATTTTTCTATTTCTGCAATAAATGTCATTGGGATTTTGAAATGATTATGGTGAATTGTAGATTGATTTGGGTAGTATGAACATCTTAACAATACTAAGACTTCTGATCCATGATCATGGAATGTCTTTCCATTTGTTTGTCTTTTTAAACTTCTTTCAGCAATGTTTTGTAGTTTTCAGTGTACATGTCTTTCATCTCTTTGGTTAGCTTTATTCTTAAGTGTTTTATTCTTTTTGATGTTATTATAAATAGAATTACTGAATTTCCTTTTTGAAATTTTTCATGTTAATTAACTGATTAGCTGGGCACAGTGGCTCATGCCTGTAATCTCAGCACTTTAGGAGGCTGAGGAGGGCAGATCACCTGAGGTTAGGAGATCGAGACCAGCCTGACAATATGATGAAATCTCAACTTAAAAAAAAAGAAAAAGAAAGAAATGTAACTGATTTTTACATGTTGATTTTGTATCCTGCAACTTTGCTGAATTCATTTATCAGTTATGCTTTTATAAAAGTTTTGTGATTTTCCTCATATAGATTTTGTAACATATTTTGTTACATGTTCAATTTTTATACAATTACTCTTACTTCAGTATATTTTCTATTCTTCCTTTAATTTTATATCATTATGAACATTTATTTTATAAGCTCTTCCAAATTATTCTATTATTTCTGGTTCTTAGGGTGTAAATACTGTTAGTTATATCTGTTAACTGTTCCTCATAGAGGGTTTTTTCTTTATAAGGTTTGTAATATTTTCTATTCCATGTTTAGAGGAGTTTATATACTCTATGGCAGTGATAGGTGCCTCTGGGTTGTAAAGGTATGGATGGTAACACAATATTTTCAGTTGTTTCTGCAGACACGTTTCTTCCAATGGTATCAATAGTTCTGGTATCAATAGTTTCTTGAATTATGAATCCTACATCATGCAGGTAGAATAAATGTAAACCCCACACATATATATAGTATAAGCCTGAGATTTCAGTTTCCTGGACAGATGGCAATGCCCCCAGAGAGACGACAAACTTCTTTACCACATATCTGGGACAGAAGAAGAGGAAGAGTTTTTCTAGCCTGTGAGTGTAAGAACCTCTAAGTTCTAGGCTGTATACAGGAGCAACAATTCCAGGTTCTGTAGCTTACATAGGCTTATTAGCCAAATCTCTGACCTCTGTGTGGTCATTAAGAAACCAACATCCTTCTCTTAGGTCCTATAATTCTTCCCAAGTCAACTTTCCTCCATAGAAGCAAGGGGTTCAGCAGTGCAGGTGGCACACAGGCACTGAAACCTCATTCACTGCCTTTTCATCTAAACAATCACCTATATGGTTTTATTTGAAAGCTTCAGAGCAGCAGCTCAGCCCAAAGCCCAAAAATCTTCCCCAATCAGGGGTCTTAAATCCTATCACAAATGATTAATTTCTATGGGATAAGCATTGCTTTCTTCTCTTTACATAGACAAAATTCTAAACAGACTCATCTTGGTGACAGTACCTCTGGGAACATTTTTCAGAATGATGTTGGCACACATCTACTCAAATATATTGTCCCCATCTGGACTTATTTGTTTGGAGAGATCAATAAATTCACATATCAGTGTAAATGACAAGGTGGGAGAAGTCAGCAGGAAGAAAAATGAAAATGAGATATTTTATAAATTATCAAGACACGATCACTGGAAAACATTTTTAAATTAAATGTGCTTTGTCTGGTGAGGTGTAGTGGCTCACGCCTATAATCCCAGCACTTTGGGAGGCCGAGGAGGGTGGATCACTTGAGGTCAAGAGTTCAAGACCAGCCTCGACCACATGGCAAAACCCCATCTCTACTAAAAATACAAAAATTAGCTGGGCATGGTGGTATGTGCCTGTACTCCCAGCTACTTGGGAGGCTGAGACAAGAGAATCGCATTAACCTGGGAGGCGGAGGTTGCAGTGAACCAAGATCATGCCACTGCACTCCAGCCTGGGCAACAGAGTGAGACTCCGTCTCAAAAAAAAAAAAATTATTTTTATTTAGTGGACCAGGAGAGGCAGACCCACCTTCAATCTGGGTGGGCACCATCTAATCAGCTGCCAGTGTGGCTAGAATAAAGCAGGCTGGAGAAAATGGAAGAGCAGACTCGCTGAGCCTTCAGGCCTTTATCTTTCTCCTATGTAGGATGCTTCCTGCTCTTGAACATCAGACTCAAAGTTCTTCAGCTTTTGAACCCTTGGGCTTACACCAGTGGTTTGCCAGAGGCTTTCAGGTCTTTGTCTACAGACCGAAGACTGCACTGGGCTTCCTGACTTTTGAGGTTTTGGGACTCAAACTGATCCATCACTGGCTTCCTTGCTACTCAGCTTGCAAACAGCCTACTGTGGGATTTTATCGTGTGATCATGTGAGTCAGTTCTCCTTAATAAACCCTCTTTCATACATACATATATCCTATACATTGAAACTAGAAGTAAAGGATGGATGTGAACATAGATTAGCTTGTTAGGATCTGAGAAAGTTGCATTTGCCATAAATATTATAGTGTATTGATTTATTAAACTGTCTTTCTGATCTCCACAAAGGCAAGGATTTTACAAATATGGTGTGTGGTCTCTCAAAAGGGAGAGAAGGCATCAGGGGGCCAGGGAGTGAGGGTCACAGAAGAATCCCAGAGTTGTGGACAGTGGACTTTGTCAACTTCACAATTTAGCGGAAATCCACTCTCAATAAGAAGAAATCTAGGAAGAAAAGCCAGGCCAAGAACACTAAAAGTATTCAAACTGACAGACTGACCCAGCACATGAGAATGAAGTTTGTGAAGTAAATGGACCCTTGGGATGCAATGGGGAGAGTACCATAAACAAAGGCAAGTTCTAGCAAGAGCCAGACAGCTGGTAACAAAGGCTGGGCTGTAAAAGGTCTTTCTGGCTGCCCTTTTATACAGAAGTAGGAAAATCACACATCTCTTTTGGGTGTGAGAGTGATCTGGCTACAACATCTGTCACCCCACTGATTGCCAGGCTGGCTTCATTAGTTCTGGCTGGCTAGGCTAGGATCTCCTTCCTCCTTGCCTTCCCATATACATCTCTTCTTCAGCTGCATGCTGTCAAGAATAATATCGTTCTTAACAGGGAATAACCCCCACTTGACTCAAGAACCCCCTAAATAATCTCTTAGTTCTGACATATTTGTTCACAATAAAGAATCATCTCTAGGCTGGGAATTGTCTCACGCCTATAATCCCAGCACTTTGGGAGACCAAGGTTGGGAGATCACGAGGTCAGGAGATCGAGACCATCTTGGCTAACACGGTGAAACCCCGTCTTTACTACAAATACAAAAATTAGCCAGTCATGTTGGCATGAGCCTGTAGTCCCAGCTACTTGGGAGGCTGAGGCAGGAGAATTGCTTGAACCCAGGAGGCAGAGGTTACAGTGAGCCAAGATTGCGCCACCGCACGCCAGCCTGGGCAACAGAGTGAGACTCTGTCTCAAAAAAAAGAACTATCTCTAATGCCAAAGTGGCTGAAGCTTCACAGGAAGAGGTTCTATCTCTGGAATTAAGGATTCAACAGGGGAGTCCAAAGACTTTCAGACGTTCATTGAAGATTAAAGAGTCAAAACAATTAGGAGGAACATGGTCCAAACCACTGCTATGAGGACATTGTAGGATGTCAGGAACCTTTGTGCTTCCTTTCCATGTTTGTAGAGGAGACAATGCAGCTTCGTGGGCTTCAGAATCATCACTGTCTGCCCCAGGGCCTGTTGTCTTCGTATTTTTCTGCTTAGTTACCATCAGTGCACTCGTGATCCCCTGTCCAGAACTCATTCTAGTACTCCTGACCCTCCTAACAATCTGCCTACAAGACCCTTCTACTTAGTATTCCATAGACTAAAGAGATTTATTTGACATCTACTATGTGCCAAGTAGTGTCCCAATCTGAACTTATGATCTTCATTCTCCACAAAAGAAAACTGGATGAAGTCTTGAGGCCTACGCCAGAGTTTCAGATAGAGCTAATGTTGGGAGCATGTACAAAATGCCAGGTACTGTCCCAGCCGCTTCCACCTACAGATCTCATATAACCTTCACATTGATCCAATGAATAAGAATCAACACCCTCCATTTAACAGGTGAGAAAACAGATATATAAAAGTAATAAGTGCTTCCAAGAGTTTAGGATTTCAGGGGCATTTCAAAAGAGACTTGGGGAAGTCACATAGGATTGCTGTTTATCTTGGCAAATAGAAACCATAAAAAAAAAAAGTATAATTTCATAAAAGATAGGCTATATCAAAAACAAAAAATAAAAAGGAGAAAAAATATAACCATTCATTTAAGTTTAATAAATGTTGCCTTATGGAAAATTTATGTGGTCCTTATTTTCCTCATTTTGCTGTCAACCGATAAAAGCCTAGCCACAAATCTTAAATTTGGGGTCCACTAATTTGAGTTATTTGTGAGGGTTTCCTGATATTTGCATAAATAATGAGGTTACATCTCTCTTTTTCAGTCATCTTTCTTGGCAAATGCTAGGCAAATTAAATTGTGTTGCCTTGCCTTAAGAGATGTGAAACAGGCTGGGCGAGGTGGTTCACGCCTGTAATCCCAGCACTTTGGGAGGCCGAGGAGGGTGAATCACGAGGTCAGGAGAT